>NC_041369.1:1676995-1839495 GCF_900634415.1 Cottoperca gobio | reverse complement strand
TTGACGTGAATGTTCAAATCCCAAAGTATGACAGTATTTGCAGATGTGGTACAGAGTGAAGTGAGAAGTTCATTTATCTCTGAGATGAAGGCCGGGTTTGTCTTGGGTGGGCGGTAGATGAGGAGAATGGTCATGGGGGGGTTTGCATTTAAATGCAAGGCATTCAAATGAGGACAGGTCAGGCAGAGAGATGGGGGTCAATTTGAGGTCACTGCGGTGTATTATGGCTAAGCCGCCACCGCGACCTGTACGGCGGGCTTTCTTCAGGTAATTATAGCCAGGAGGACAGGCTTCATTTAGGGCAAAATAGGCCTCAGGCTGATGCCAGGTTTTTCAATCCCCTTGTCTTGGATGTGATCATGTATGAGACAGGATTTATTTGTGAGAGATTGTGCATTAAACAGTTCTATTTGGTGGCTTGACAGAGTGGTTGACTGTAGAGGCAGGAGTAGACTGAAATCCACTCCATGTTTTCTGTCCCACTTGGTGTGTAGCGATCTCACGGTGTTTCCCGTGCTACTAACATCGAGAGCGTCAGTCCTCTGATGACGCGGCAGACGTGCGACAGTGGTCCATATGGAAGGAATGGATGACACAGGCGGGCCAGGCTGGTGGTAAACAAACTTTCTACGGGAGCCTCTGTGGGTGTAACGAGGTCTGCGTAGGAGTCCAAGTTGTTTGATTTTATTTTTTATCTGAGCGATCTCAATTTGTATGTGTTAACGATAAATCCTCCATGACAGCCAAAGTCAGTCTTGGAGTTCCGCAGGGTTCTGTACTTGGACTGATTCTATTCACCTTATATATGCTTCCTTTGGGCAATATTATAAGGAACCACTCTATAAACTTTCATTGCTATGCGGATGATACCCAATTATATCTATCAATTAAACCAGATGAAACCAATCAATTGGCTAAACTTCAAGCATGCCTTAAGGACATAAAAACTTGGATGTCTAGCAACTTCTTGATGTTAAACACAGACAAAACTGAAGTTATTATACTTGGCCCTAAGCGCCTCCGAAACGCATTTTCTAATGACATAGAAGCTCTGGATGGCATTAATTTGGCCTCCAGCACCACTGTAAGGAATCTTGGCGTCATCTTTGATCAAGATCTGTCGTTTAACTCCCACATAAAACAAATCTCAAGGACTGCCTTCTTTCATCTACGTAACATTGCAAAAATAAGACACATCCTGTTTCAAAATGATGCAGAAATACTAGTCCATGCATTTGTTACTTCAAGGCTGGATTACTGCAACTCATTGTTATCAAGTTGTCCCAAAAAGTCGCTTAAGACTCTTCAGTTGATCCGAAATGCAGCGGCACGTGTATTGACAAGAACAAGGAAACAGAGTATTACAGGCTGGACGGAGCGCAGCTAGTCAGTCTTCTGTTAGTCTTCTGAGCTTAGTTTGCCTTCCGCCTTTGCCTCATCCACCAACCATGCAGGCTCTCGCCAGAGTGCTACACTGCACATACTCTACGCAAAGGAGCAGCAACAACTCATGGACCTTTATCTACATACAGTATACAACACTCTATCTTCAGTACACTTGAGTAGCTACTGGAGTCTTAGCAGGTTCAAAATAATTCACTAAAGACAGAGTCCGATGCAAGTTTATAAACCCGAACTGGCTCTGGAGCTGAACTGAAGAAGGACTGCTTGTGCTTGCTCTTTTACAGCCCAAGTGCTCAGACCCTCAAATGAAGGTCTGAGTTTAAGAAGTGTTTAGGATGTTTAAGATGTTTATGTTTTAGGTGTTTAAGAGTTTAGGATTTTAGGAAGTGGGTGGAGAACAGTGTCTTCTCCACCCACTTCCTAAAATCATTATGTCAGCACTTTCCAAATAAGGGTATCACCTCTGGGATGATCTCAATTTCTTGATCAGGCTTTTTGCTGACACTGGTATTTCTGGGACTTTTGGGGATTTTCCACCTTGAGCTCATATTGAGCTCTTTCATGACTCCTTATTTCTAAAGTTCTTCAGACATTACAATCCTGGTTACAAGTCAAGTCTACCTTAACGCTAGATATGGATACAATTAATATACTGAATACATTATTATTTTATAATGCAGAGCATTCACTCGAATAAAGTTTACTACAACACAAGGCCAAAGATCATCATTTGCATATGAACGTTACCTCCAGACAGTACCCTGTCATTGTTGGCTCATACAATAAATGTTATGGCATACTGCTGGACTCTCCTTACTTACTCATCACTAGCTTTGTTTCCTCAACTTGCAATCCATGTAGATGTATTTGGCCTCACTTACACTTATCCCCATGTGGACGTGGAAGGGCAGGGGGCTCTGCCTGGTGTTGTCGTTTTAGGGGTCTTTTTCTGCTGCTCTTCCTAGCTTAGGCATTCCAAGTATGCACATGGGCGGGCAGGGAGGTGTGATATGGAAGGACGGGAAGCTCCCAGAACAGAGCCAAATGTATTTTAGTGTAAATAAAGTTTCTTTGACAAAAGTGTTCCTGATTGAAATTGAGCATAGGGTAAATTCATGTAGGTCACAGACCACAAGTGGGCCACAGATGTGGTACTTACTGTTACTCGACAAGAAGACAACTTTTGAAATTAATCCACAACTCCTGTATTGACGCCGGCCATAGTTCACTCAACACGCCTCAAAAACAAGAACACTTCCTGTTTCACATTGAAAGCCCTACTTCCTTCCAATATGTGAAATTTCAAACAGGCAGTTATATGTAATTACTTGAATATAACGCAAACAGTATGTAAAGAATAAAAGCATGTTAACAAACTCTCTCTCTTCTCAAAAAACTGGAAAAAAGCAATTTTTTTGTACTAAGTTTACACCTCGAGATTTTCTTTTGCAAACTGAACCCATTGAACATAAATACAACAGCACAATAATACAACATTGCACGTTTTAATAGACCTCTAGTATTGAGTCCCTTTTAAGTGTGACTCAAAGACACAACATTTGTTCCTAATCAAGTTTGGATGGTGTTTGAGTGCCTTAGTAACTGGAGAGCTGATGTCCCCTTTCTGGTGAGGCTGTTATTTTGTGTTGCAACAACAAAAAAACATTTTAATAATATATTTATTATTATTTAGAAATGTTATGATGTAATTTCAATCTCAGAGAATTTGAGTTTTCATAACATAATATAGCAGGCTAATGATAAGAAAAATATAATAATTTAAATACAAAATGAATATAATCAATATGTAATATAAATAATAAATACTAAGAATAATAATACAAACAGAATAATAATCAACATTAAAATTCAGTAATTTGGTAAGGGACCTGGATAATGGATAGGGGGGCGCTGGCCCAAAAAAGGTTGAGAACCACTGAATTAAATGTTATGTTTACATTTAGTGTTACTGACCTAAATGCATTGTGTGTATGCTTGAGCTCTAAGTGTTTAATGCATTTCCTTCTTTATAAAACAACAAGACGTTTAGTATTTTAATACCAACATTGTTTACTAGCCAGCAGCCTTCTAGAAGTCCCTGCCTTTTCTGGTGCATTGCTAAGTTCCTTGGCGCATTACAGACACCCGTAGATCGATGGAATAGGGTAAAACCATTGGCAGGAAGGTGCACTGCGTCACATGTGTGTGCATGTGAGTCCTTGTACACGAGATAAACAAAACAGGGACCATGCTCCTTCATTAATAGTTTTTCAAATAAGTATCAAATGGCTTTGTTCTTTTGGTATTTTTATATACTGTGCAATATATAACAGGGAAATCTCTTTCCATGTCCTTAAGGTGAAAAGCAACCCATTCATCGGAGAAACACCTCTGGGTCCTCAGGAATGACCACTTCTGTTGCTGAAACATGTTTAACCTGAATCATCCGGTGGCTCAGCTGCAGCAGCCAGCAGCTCCTTCATCCTTGGAAGCAGAAATGACAATGATCAGGGAAACTTGCATGTAGGTTTCATTTGCAAAAATATGACTCAGTAACCAGCGGAGAAATTCTGCCCCTGCAGAATTAGCTCTTTCTTCCCATTTGCATGTGTGACACCTCATAAACAGGTCCATGCAACAAATCCATTTCTACACTTGCTTTGCATGTGAACAGATTAAAGAGAAGGAGCGTGATCTAAACAACCTTGTGATCATGCGTGCCAGGAAGATGGTTTGAGCCTTACTAAGACTATACAGCTGCTGGTTTTTTAAAAGTACAATCTCAAAATGTAGACATCCTATATAATAGGATAAACTCAAACCAAGATAAAGTTGGGTATGTTTGCAAGTTAGAAATACAATGATGACACTAAAGGAGTGAACAAAATGACCACCCAGGCCAGATTTAGGACTGCTATATTGGTTCACGTAGGTGCAACAGGGCTGGGTGAAGTGAAATATAGATTGGAGGGTGTGGTGATTAGTAATTAGCCTCTCAGGGACATAAATGCACACAGATAGAGAGGGAGAGGAGGAGATATAGATGCAAGTCCCCCGGCAGTCTAAGCCTATTGCAGCATAACTAGGGGCTGGACCAAGGCAAGCCTGAGCCAGCCCTAGCTATAAGCTTTATCAAAGAGGAAAGTCTTTAGCCTGCTCTTAAATGTGGAGAGGGTTACTGGAGAGGGAGACCTTACTATCAACATCGGCACCTTGGTTGTTTCCCCGACTTGGACTGCAAGGAATTTTGTTGTGACACTGGACGACCAACTGTTCTTCAATCCCAGCATCGCTGCAACAGCCCGATCCTGCAGATACATTCTTTACAACATCAGGACGATACGTCCCCTACTGACCCAGAAGGCGACACAGGTTCTGGTCCAGGCTCTTGACTACTGCAACTGCCTTGTTCAAAGATTCAACATTCAAAGTCTTTATGGTCATATGCTTAACAGCTACAGTGTAGTTGTTGACAATGAAAGTCCAAGGCTTCTCTAACAATGCAACTTACAGTATACTTAAGACATAAAAAATAAATACAATAATGCAAGAGACATAATGGTTTTAATGCAAGTAAATAAGAACAATATATACATATAAAATAGAATGAGATAAAACAGAATGTAACATTTTAATTACTGTACAGTAGAATACAATACCGTAATAATATATAAATATGTAGATATGTGGAATATACAGGTGTGTACTATAAACATATGTAAGTAGTGACACTAGACACAGCTCAAGAGTTCAACAGTCTTATGACCTGTGGGATAAAACTGTCCCTGAGTCTGCTGCTCTTGGCCTGGAGGCTGTGGTCCCTTCTGCCAGATGGCAGCAGACAGAACAGTTTATTGCTGGGGTGATGGGGGTTTTTGATAATTTAATAAAACCTGTGGCTACCGGCATGATGTCCAAGTATTCCATCCCGCAACTGCTGAGTTTCAACAACTACACAACTCCAACGTGCATCTCAGCCATCAAATCAAATCAAATTTATTTGTATAGCCCAATATCACAAATTATACATTTGTCTCAGTGTGCTTTACAGACTGTACAGGTTACGACACCCTCTGTCCTTAGACCCTCGCATCGCACAAGGAAAAACTTCCTAAAAGAAACCCCATAATTAAAGGGGGAAAAATGGAAGAAACCTCTGGGAGAGCAACTGAGGAGGGATCCCTCTCCCAGGACGGACAGACGTGCAATAGATGTCGTATGTACAGGATAAACAACATAGTACAAATACAACATTTGACAGAGATTATGTTGTGTTGAAAAAGAGAAAGTTTGGATGAATCCAGGAAAATGTCAAAAAGGCTTCCCGGTGTCCAGCAGGACCAGGGCAGCAGGCGCAGCCACGATTCATGATCCTGACGTAAACTTTATCAGTGGCAACCTGCCACATGAGAGACAGACACTCCGGGGATGATACCCCGGATGATGAGTTAGTAACACACATTTACATAAATGCATACAGATAGAGAGGGAGAAGAAGAGAGGGAGGGGAGGAGAGAGGAAGAGAAGGAAGAGAGCAGGGAGGTGTCCCCCGGCAGTCTAAGCCTATAGCAGCATAACTAGGGGCTGATCCAGGGCAAGCCTGAGACAGCCCTAACTATAAGCTTTATCAAAAAGGAAAGTCTTTAGCCTACTCTTAAATGTGGAGAGGGTGTCTGCCTCCCGAACACAAACTGGAAGCTGGTTCCACTATAGAGGAGCTTGATAGCTGAAGGCTCTGGCTCCCATTGTACTCTTAGAGACTCTAGGAACCACAAGTAACCCTGCAGTCTGGGAGCGCTAGAAAGCAGTTGCAAAACAGTTGTGTGATTTTTTTACATAATAATAGTTTATTTGAGGTTTTTCAATCTGGATTTAGAGTTCATCATAGCACAGAGCCGGCACTGGTGAAAGTTACCAATGACCTTCTATTGGCAGACAAAGGACTTGTCTCTGTTCTTGTCTTGTTAGACCTCAGTGCTGCTTTCGACACTGTTGATCATGACATTCTACTACAGAGACTGGAACATTGTGTTGGCATAAAAGGAACCGCATTAAGCTGATTCAAGTCCTATTTATCTGAGCGATCTCAATTTGTATGTGTTAACGATAAATCCTCCATGACAGCCAAAGTCAGTCTTGGAGTTCCGCAGGGTTCTGTACTTGGACCGATTCTATTCATCTTATATATGCTTCCTTTGGGCAATATTATAAGGAACCACTCTATAAACTTTCATTGTTATGCGGATGATACCCAATTATATCTATCAATTAAACCAGATGAAACCAATCAATTGGCTAAACTTCAAGCATGCCTTAAGGACATAAAAACTTGGATGTCTAGCAACTTCTTGATGTTAAACACAGACAAAACTGAAGTTATTATACTTGGCCCTAAACGTCTCCGAAACGCATTTTCTAATGACATAGAAGCTCTGGATGGCATTAATTAGGCCTCCAGCACCACTGTAAGGAATCTTGGCGTCATCTTTGATCAAGATCTGTCGTTTAACTCCCACATAAAACAAATCTCAAGGACTGCCTTCTTTCATATACGTAACATTGCAAAAATAAGACACATCCTGTCTCAAAATGATGCAGAAAAACTCGTCCATGCATTTGTTACTTCAAGGCTGGATTACTGCAACTCATTGTTATCAGGTTGTCCTAAAAAGTCGCTTAAGACTCTTCAGTTGATCCAAAATGCAGCGGCACGTGTATTGACAAGAACAAGAAAAGGGGATCATATTACTCCTGTATTAGCTGCTCTGCACTGGCTCCCGGTAAAATACAGAATAGAATTCAAAATCCTTCTTCTGACTTACAAAGCAATTAATGGTCAGGCTCCAGCATATCTTAAAGATCTCATAGTACCTTATAAACCAACTAGAGCATTATGCTCCCAGACTGCAGGGTTACTTGTGGTTCCTACAGTCTCTAAGAGTGCAATGGGAGCCAGAGCCTTCAGCTATCAAGCTCCTCTCCAGTGGAACCAGCTTCCAGTTTGTGTTCGGGAGGCAGACACCCTCTCCACATTTAAGAGTAGGCTAAAGACTTTCCTTTTTGATAAAGCTTATAGTTAGGGCTGGCTCAGGTTTGCCCTGGATCAGCCCCTAGTTATGCTGCTATAGGCTTAGACTGCAGGGGGACACCTCCCTGCTCTCTTCCTTCTCTTCCTCTCTCCTCCCCTCTCTCTATCTGTATGCATTTATGTAAATGTATGTTACTCACTCAGCATCCGGGGTATCATCCCCGGAGTGTCTGTCTCTCATGTGGCAGGTTGCCACTGATAAAGTTTACGTCAGGATCAGGAATCGTGGCTGCGCCTGCTGCCCTGGTCCTGCTGGACACTGGGAAACCTTTTTGACATTTTCCTGGATTCATCCATACTTTCTCTTTTTTTTTTCCAACAGAACATCATTTCTGTCAAATGTTGTATTTGTACTATGTTGTTTATCCTGTACACACGACATCTATTGCACGTCTGTCCGTCCTGGGAGAGGGATCCCTCCTCAGTTGCTCTCCCTGAGGTTTCTTCCATTTTTCCCCCTTTAATTTTGGGGTTTCTTTTAGGAAGTTTTTCCTTGTGCGATGCGAGGGTCTAAGGACAGAGGGTGTCGTAACCTGTACAGTCTGTAAAGCACACTGAGACAAATGTATAATTTGTGATATTGGGCTATACAAATAAATTTGATTTGATTTGATTTGAAGTACAGCAGCTGACTCTTGTAAATATTACAGACTTGTTCCTGTTTTATAGTTTGTTTATTGGATTACATTCAAAGTGGCAGAAACTAGAAAACCCCCTGTACCACCTCCCCTCGTCCTCCCAGCTGCCAGGAGGCTGTTTCTCTGAGTGTATATCTGTCTGCAGCCCCGGGAAACAGCGTAGCTTCAGTTAGCAGTTAGCTGGAGTTCAGCCACAGCACCAGGAACTGCAGACTCCCTGTTACTGCCGTTCCACAGGTCCAGCAGCTGTGACTGCAGTACTTACACAGGAGTGAAATACACAGTATATACTGTATATCAACACTAGAAGAGGTTAATGTACAGCTGTAGAATACAATACACAGTATAAAGAATACACTATAATACTCTAAAACCTATAATACAATTAATATTTAGCCTACTACTACAACTAAAATATAAAGTTAACATACTGTACTGTTTTTTAATAACTGATGACTGATGAATGTAGATTGTATGGACCAGTTTAGAGGGGACATACTGCCCCGCTTCTCAGGAGCAGGTGGCTCAGAGCTACACACTGAACCTTTAATCTGACGAAACACAGGGGCTAGCAAAACAAAGATTTAATATACTGTCTAGATAGATCAAAGATGCGTGACACATGACTGTATGCTCACAGTCTGAGCCAGATAATGAAGTGTTTGGAAAGTTTGGAACTTGAAAAGGCATTTGGAATTTAAATGTTAGACATCTATTTGGATTTTGGCTCAACAGCAGTCGGTGGCTTTATTTCAGCTGCTTCAACAAATGTAATTAAAATATGTTCTGACTATACGCACCACTATCCAGCTCACTTAGATACAATTCCTATAATGTTAGACATTATATGTTAATATGTTTCATCACATCATGAGTGATAATTAGACATCGATCCTAAATGTTCATAAGCTTCATATCGATCTTTACAATTGAACTGAGATTATGATTATGTGCAATAATGCTAAACTGACAGCTGTAAGTCACAGTGCTATAAAAACAAAAGGATATGCAGAAGTCTTATTCTAACCTGGAGACTTTTTGCTGTGTAATATTTTAATGTGAGGGCAGAGTGCAAAAAATGCTCTTCAAAGAAATGACTGCAGCGGATAGTCTTCAGTAACAAACTAATATCCAACCATCATTTTGATTCTGACATGGTAGGTAAACCTTGGAAACACTCTGTTACAGACTGAATCAAGTCAAGAGTCAAGAGTTTATCTTATCTCAGGATTAACAATCTCAGAGTTTTCATTAAACCCACTTTCTGAAGCAGGGCTCTGGACTTGGGCGGAACAAATAAGACATGTTGACAGAGCTAAGCACAGCCAAAATGAATAAAAGGCTTTTTTTTGTTTCGTTTGGAGAAGTGATTCAAAAGATGTTACTGATTGGACAACTCTCACAGTCTCAGACATGTAGGTGTAATTGTATATCACAATACTGTAATGTATGATTTCAACACTATATGATTCCATTGAAAGACAATAAATGATCATATTTAATTATTGCCCAGCCCTGTTAAAGGCTACGAATCTATTTTAAGATGAATCATAAAAAACTAAGATCACATTCATTGTTTCAGGATAATAGATGTCAGGGTCCGCTCAGGTTTTTGTCATCAGCCTCATCACATGCAGACAAGAACAATTGAAACAGATGAGACTCCTGCTGCAGCCATGACACTGAAAGATGTCTTAGTGTAAAACAACCCTCAAACTTACATGGTCACCAACAGCACAGCAACTTACAATGTAAGCTGCCTCACATCTGATCCCAAATAGGCTCTTCAATGTCATTGCTTGGACTACAGCCATAACAATAGATCCCTCTACTGACACAAGAAAGAGTGAATGTTAGCAAAGAGGAGGCTGAGAAAAATAAGATCAATTTGTCAGGAAAAAACAAAGCTCAGAACTAAAGGGAGCTCAAGTCCCAACACTGTGTCATTATTATTGGATGATCTCGGGCACCTCTAACTCACAGGTACTTGAACATGACACAGCTACAAATACAACCAGGTCACACGTACGTCCCCCAAAACATACAGATACAGTTGCAAGCAACACATATTTGGGACAATAATTATTTTAGATTTTTTGACCGGTGGCCTTTCAAAACTACTTTCAATTACTTTAAATATCAGTCTCCTTCTACTCTGTGGTACATTTAGTTTTCACATGATGGGAACCCTAACCCTACCCCAGTATACAACCACACACGCAACCTTTTCAAGAGGTCAGGCACTCAAATCCTCTTTATAGGGTGTGAATCAATCA
Source organism: Cottoperca gobio (assembly GCF_900634415.1). Lineage (NCBI taxonomy): Eukaryota > Metazoa > Chordata > Actinopteri > Perciformes > Bovichtidae > Cottoperca > Cottoperca gobio. Next base: position 1,829,089 of record NC_041369.1, on the reverse strand, counting down.
CAGGGCTCACCCGTCACGACACACTGACAGTTTGGGAATCCTGTGTATAGTTGTCCGGGTAATATATGTTTCAAACATAAATGTAGAAGCACAAATCTCCTGCCAAGATGACTCTTTGAAATCACTTTTCTGAATACGTTGAAGATACTACGCTCATCAGGTTTGTTGCGCATAATAGTGAGCAATATTACAATGATCCATACACTAATCATCTGCAGGACCCAACTCCACCAGAATAACAACAGCTGGCTTTGCTACTTCATTAGAATGAAGCTATCCACTCACCTGTGCACTGCGTCGCCTGCTTTGGACACAAACATACCACAGTGGTGCAAATCAAATTCCAAGGTCAGTAAAACTCCAAATCGTCACAGCGCTGCTTGCAGTGGTCGATGTGATGACAACACGGCCCAGTCTTCGTGTTCAGTGTTCTGTCATTTAGAAGTGACGGTAATGTTCAAGTGTCTCTTATGCCTTGTAAGCTACCTCATTTCAGAAGTTCAGTTTTATGCAGATGTTTCTAATATTATATATTTCTCAGAATTGTAGTAATGATTTTAGTAAATAAGTATTTAGGCAAATGTATGTTTTCTTTTCTAATCCCATTTTAAACTGTTCCAAAGGACTGGACTGACTCAGTATGAACAGTAAGACGGCAGGTCTTGAGTTACTGACTGTCTCGTCACGACTTCTAACGATTCTATGAATAACTTAATGAACATATTGGTATTTTCATATATACTTACTTATATATCAGTATACACTTCTGCCAAAAGATCCAGCATTCATGTGCAATCAGGGCTCATTTACAGGTATTCTCATATAGAATGTAATGGAATGTTGGCATTGTATTGTTTATTAAAACTCCACCATGGCCGTTAAACCTGCTGTCTGCTAGTTATACCTATTATTAAATATACGCGAGTAGCCTACAAAAAAGTTATTTGAATATTATTTGAATTACTTCTCAAACTGAAAAAAGAAACAAAACACATTTTCACCCATTTACATTAACAAACCCTGCAAACCCATTTTCTCAATTAGCGTTTTTATGTATTAATATGAATGATGTGTGCCTCCATAAACCAAGCGGCCTCCGGTGCTGAAAAATGAAGATAAAGTGTAAAAAAGAAACAAAACTGCAGTTCCTCGAGTGTCCGCTTGAGTCTGGCTCAAAAACTGAGTTCTGTCCATCTAGTATTCACAAAGTATCTCCACATTTAAAACACGACACTGACTGTTGCTTCACTATTGCAACAACTTGTTTTCTAAGAGACTTCTTTGCTCAGTGTGTCTCCAGGACTTCCTGTCTGTTGTCCCGTCAAATGCAGAAAGAAGCATTCGCACAATCAATCCGTACTTTCAAGCTCCATTTAATGTCCTAGCAAAAGGAGTATGTGACTGTTCTAAGGAGTGAGTAAAATAGAAAGTGCATTTTTTTTTGTTCACATAATAAAAAAAAGATCAAAGCAATTTTTACGTCAGACGGAGCAGAATTATTAATTTTGTAGAGATAGCAAAGAAATCAGTGAAGGTACTCTCGAGTATTTGGTGGTATGGTGTCGATCAAAGGCACATCACAGCTTTGAATCTCACTGGGGATTGTTGCACACGCACAGAAAACACACATACACATGCACAAGCCTTCAAAATACATTTCCCACGTGGCTCTGACACACGATCTACAGTCACGTCGATGGAAAACATGGAGAAGTTCTGAGAGGCAACAAATGTTTATCCAGAGAATGGTGCTTTTTAATTTGGAGCCTGTAAAAGGGATAACATAGCATTTAAGAATGTCCATCTCAGCCTTTATTCAAGTGGATATGATCCTAGAGAAATCAAATGAAGCAATGGATGACCAGAGGGGCTTTTATCTCCGATAGTGTGAGTTTTCTTTTTCTCTCATTGTTTAAATAGTATCCTTAAAGAATGACCAATATCCTTGGTTACAACTGTTCTCGCTCTAACAGTCAAAAAGAAACAAAAGGAAATTAACATTCAGTAAACATTCTTTTCTAAAAGGTAGTTTCCCTTATATAATCTGTAATTTCTTCTCTGCCATTATGTATACATAAACAAGTTTAATAACATACCAATCAGTGGTTATTTCACAATTGGAAAAAAGCACAAAATGTTTACACTCTTTTACAGGTAAATAAAAGTTTTTTCCGACTGTTTTCAATAAGGGTGTAGCATACTTCATAGTTCATCTCATGGCGCTCTGGTTCCCCACATCCCCTGCTATTCTGCTATTAGATCTTTACATACAAATATTGACAAAGTGGTGGCTTGTGCTCTGAAGCCATCAAGTCTTTTCGAGAGTAATAATCATCATAAGGAGGAGGGGGGAGGGGGGGAGGGTCGGAGATGCTGGGAATGGATGGGGCGGGAGGGTGAGGACTCATAGCTGGCCCTCGCTGCAGTGGCTGTCCTGACTGCCACCGGGCTTCTCTGCGTCCTGACTGGGCAGCTCTTTGAGGATGAGGACGGCACTCCTCTCCGAGAACTGCTCGCTGTCGGCCTCCAGACCATCGGGGCAGGGCAGCTTCAGAAGCTCCTCTCTGAGCTGAGCCGTGTGTCTCTGCAACACAGTTCAAGCATTAAAGTCCATAAATGGTCTATCGGCACCTTTTCGACTATTAATAGATACATTGTCCCCAGAGGGTAAATTCTGCTGACTGTGGCGATACCTGGATTCCTCATCTCATGCCATCATGAGGTGAATATTTAATTGTATCCAATAGTTCCAGAAACCTGCAGAGCTAATGAGTCTCAATTGTACTTTGTGTTAAATAGCAAATGTTAGCATGTTAAACTAAGATGTTGAACATCATCATGGTGATCATGTTAGCATGCTGAGGCAGATCAAATCACCGCTGAGCCAAAACAGACCGGAGGCGTAGGATACATCATTTCATGGGATTTGTTGACAATAGAAAAATATACAATATCACCAGATTTATCCTCAAGAGACAAGAACAAGAACAAATATCAATGTCTCCCTTCCTGAAAAGAAAACAAACAAACATGGGGGGGGGGTCTAGCAGCTGTCCCAGCTGGGGACCTTTGGTGCATGTCTCCCTCCCTCGTCAACTCTTAAAATCAATGCTAAAGAAGAAGAACATCTCTGCTGACACAGCACAGAATGAAGAAAATTCAGAATGGTGATAAAGCAACTCTTTTACTTTCAGACATGGAAGCTAAATGAGAAGAATCCAAGAGACCTCTTCAGGGGCCTGCAGATGTGGGACAGCAGCGGGCTGTTATTAGTGGAGCTGGATTATTTACAGTGGGGATTTAATGTGTTTATTTACCGCCAGAGGGAGAAGAGATGAGAGCTGCCAGAGAGACTGGAGACACAGTGTTTGTGGGTGGTGGTAATTGTGTTTGAGTGTGTGTATCTGTGGATGTTATGAGCTCCTGTGTCTCAGAGGGAAGTCAGCAGGGTCCCGCTGTCCCCTGCAGCCAATTCATTGTTAATTAGCAGGACACAAGGGCTAAAACGCTAACTGTGCCAACACTGAGCTAACAGTAAGCGTTCTGTGTCAACCTCATTTCCTCAACAGCAAGTAGAGAGGAAACCTGGGTTCATTTAGCAGAGTGATGTCTGACTTTATGTGTAAGATATTCACACAAAAGCAAGAAAGTGAAAATGCGTTCCAAGAGGCCGGAATACCAACTGTGCATTCTCAATACACCGAGTAGATTTAATGACATTACCTTTAGTGCAGCAGCATGATGGGACATGGTGCGGCCGACTCTCTTATCGCTGCTGTACTGCTGGATGTCAGCGATCCACTCCTCACACTGAGACATGATCTCTATTCGCTTCAGGTAGAAATGTTTGTGGATCACCTGCAAACACATGATGGAAAACAGTATTTAACCAAAGGGCAACACAACAAAGGCATCTTCTATCCACACACACACACACTCAGTCTGTCTGTATATTGACGGTTTGTCGCACATGAACACAGAAACATTCCAGTGGTCAAATTTGCATTAAATAAAACAAGATGAACTTTCCCTTCATGTTCAATCTGAAAGCAGCATAAGCACAATTGTAAGAAAGGAAGCTCTTCATATTATCATTAGCCTCGCTAGCTACTACATGTAGGGTTGTCGGTCTGTCACTTCACCACTGTGGTTCACAGGGAAATATCAACAACAATGTGATACCATGAGATTTGGTACACATCTCCATGGTGATCAGAAAGGTTGGGTTCATATCGAGTGAACTCAAATGAGTCTTCACATGATCTCTTCATCTCTCCATCACTGAGGGGCTGTTTATTATAAAGGGGTCCTCTCTGAAATCATATGTGGGGCACTCTTCTCGAAGGCTGACGTCAACATCTACACCCACGTCCCCTGCTTTCCTGCCTCTCCAGTCCATTTCCTAGCAACAGTCGCCAGGGCCGGGCACTCAGTATGCAGTGAGGGCTGTGGTGGATGTGTCTGCAGTTGCTGCTCTGATGGTGGAGGGAGTGGATTAGTTATTATGATGACTTCTGATTTCCTGGTTACCAGGAGAGGCAAAGAGGCAGCAGAAAGGCTTTTAGGAGCACTTTAATCTTGCTTCTACGTCTCCCAATGTTCTCTTCATCTTCATTCCATTTTGTCGTTACTGCCCATCTCCTCCTCTGTCAATTGTTCCTCCCACCCAACCCTCGACGCCCTCTGTTCCTTATGTTACAATCAGTGAGGTGGGCAAAGGTCCTCGTTTGAGGGAATCTTTCAAGGTCACAGTTGTGTTGTAAACATGGTTAAATCAGCTGCTACTCAAGCTTTCTTGAGAACAAGACAAGGTACAGGAACCGAGACGCCATACAACCCATGATCAGAAACATAAAGACAGAAGCCTAAACTTATGTGTGGACATGTTCAGCCATGTGGTTTAAAGGGGCCGTTTTCCCTGGGGCTCCGTGTAGCAAGGGTGAGCAGCTGGTTGACTTTTGGTATTTAGACATGGCCATCGATCACAGCATGGGAAGAAGCTGTATATGCAAACCATCTCTGATCATAAAGCAAATGTTGGATGGATGTGGAGGGTGTTTTGACAAATGACCTTTTAGGAAATATATGTCCACACACACACACACACACACACACACACACACACACACACACACACACTCTGATGTGTGTGACCTTTGAGGTAATGCTGTCCTCATTATTCCACAGGGCAACAGAGAATGAGCAGCCAATGAAGGGATATGTTGAAACGCCCGACACATGGAGGGTCAAGGGCGAGACTAAATCATTAAAAGGTTCCTTATTCTTAGTCTTCTGTATTCCATCAGTAGTGTTGAGGCTTCAGGTACCTGCCCTACCAACACTGACCACAGCCATGACCCACTCCGATGCTGGCGCTTAAATATTTACAGCACTGACGCCTATACTACGACATCAGCAAAGTAAAACAGGTTTATAGCACAAATTCAAACATGGCTTATTCTCAACAAACTACTTGGAACAATATTACTTTATCTCATTTAAAAGTGACTAATAATTAATGGACTGATAATTTCAAAGACCATCATGCCAACATGTTCAAAATAACAATGCATTATGCATAATGCTGCGCTGTCGGCATCCACGATACTAATCCCCCCCTCCTGCTACACACTCTTAAAGAAGAGGTAACACCTGTCTGGCAGCTTGGTTATACCAAGATAGAGATGTTAAAAGCAATCAATAATGCAGCGATAGAGTACTCATCGGAACAATACAATTCCCTGTCAGGACAGCTTCCTCCCACTTTGTGCTGCGTGCGAGTGTTACTATGTGGAAGTGTACGCAGTGAATGGGAAGGATTTCGTGTGAGACTCGAGGCGTTTCTGCACACATTTCCTTGTTCTGTGGAGCCGTGGCAGGTTCATCGAGCACTCCATGCGAGCACGGCCTCCAGGCGCCAGCAGAGGGATATATGGAAGTGGATTCAACCTCCAATGCTACTCACACGGCGTGATCTGCAATGACAGCAGGCTGCTACAGTAGAACCATAAAGACCTGTACACACAGACCGCTCAGTTATAACTCCATCTTCGCCACTATTATGACCGTGACCGCCGTGTCAGCTGTGGAGCACCACTGCTTGGTTGTAGAAATCCGAAATATCATCAAATAGCATTAAAGATTGTAGAAAAGAGCGTCAACAGTTTTCAATAATATCTTTTTATAGCGTCCATATCCCCAACGATGATATTAGTTTTCTTATAGTTTTGCCTGTAAAATTGCTGCAGTGAACACGGTACAGAGCCCCCAAGAGCCCACCGCATTGGACGCCTTCTCCAGTCCCCTCCCCCAGCGTCTCTCCACCACAGAAAGCCGTCTGTCTCACCGATAGCCGTCAGTTTCAAGAGATTTCACGTCATTCAGAGGCAGAGAGACGGTGGACCTCGGTGAACACTAAAAGAGCCTCTGTGTGTGCCCTCGTGGCTTTAGTCGTTTGTTTTCCTCACGTCAGTTTCTCTTCTCGTGCACTGATTCACTGAAGTTGAACAGCCAATCAGAGGGATTTCTTCTGCAGACAGTCCCGTTAGCAGGGCCCTAAAGAAATCCAACGGTGTGGGACTCACCAGTCTGACAGACGCTCACCGACAGCCCGACATTTGTTTCTTGGTTAACTTCAGGTCTTTCCTTGAGTAAAATTCATCTTAGCAATACTACAGTGTAAAAATACTTTTCATTTAAAATGATTCAACATCGTAGGTTAAAGTACAAAAGTATTAGCAGCAAATTATACTTACCAAAAAGTAAAAGTGTTTATTATTATGGAGAAGGCCCATTTCAGAATCATATATTGTATATTATTTAATTATTAATTCTATTATTGATGCATTCATGCGTTTATTACTTTAAAGTTGCAGCTGGTAAAGGAGAAAATGGAGATTGTTAATACAAAATATAAACTATGTAATTCGTAACTAAAGCTAAAAATGAATGTAGTGGAATACAAAGTACAATATTATAAGTAGAAAAATAAAGTAGCATAAAATGGAAAAACTACTGAGTAAAGTACAAGTATCTACAAAGTGTAGTACAGCACTTTGCTGTCATGCTTTTAAAAATATGTGAATAATAACAGTTGAGGGAAACTACTGTAAGTCTGGGAAACATAGGCTACTGTGCAAACCATGACCTAAACACAGAAACTTCAGTTCAGTGTACTTCAGTTGTGTCTCCATGTGTTTTTGTGAAGGAAGCGCCATCTCGTGGTGACAACCTGCAGTTGAATGAATGTGTGTGTTTACAGTGGAATCTAGAGAAGCTCCTTCAGGAAACAGGAGGGGGAGAAACTCCCAGTGGCTGGGATTTGGCAGGGAACCGGGGGGCAGCGGGCAGCCCGCTGGGGGCAGCCCGCTGGGGGCAGCCCGCTGGGGGCAGCCCGCTGGGGGCCGGTTTGGAGGGATAATTCCATTGAGGCTATTGAGGGCACAAAGTTGAAGGAAATCTGTGAGGAAATCTATCGATTTGGTATCGTCACAGGAAACAGAATCATAGCTAAGAGTAAAAAAAAAGAAAGAAGAAAAATAAAGCAAGTTAAGGATGCACCAATGTTGCACCAGCTAACATTTCCATCCTTTGGCCCTGTGTTTGTGGGGCCAAACGGGAATTGGAATTTTGAAAATTTTAACTCACCAGAAGAAGGAAGTCTTCTTTGCGACTCAAAGTGGGGAAAAGGAGACTTTAGGTGGATGAAAGGTAACAAAAAGAAAACAGGACTTACTATGACCAAAGGTCTCTTCCATTACTACATTAAAGCAATGGCACACAATGGACTCAGTGCTGCCACTGGGGGCCGGTAGCTTTTAAAGACTTTTTCTGTGATAAGGATATAGCAGTGTTCAAAATGAGGTCAAGATAATGGATAAGTTCAAGAACTCTTTGGCAGGGTTAATTAGCAGTGAAGCTGTTGCCAGCAACGGCTCTACTGTTATTTATCAAAAGTGAGAAACCAGCTAGAACAGCAAAGGTTGATATCAAGATGGGTCATTGAGAGGACGCCTCCAACTGCAACTCATAAAACTGCCACATTTTTGTGTCAAGATAGAAAGTGCAGAAGAAGCTGCCTCATGAAGAGTGACAGGTTGTGCTTAGGCAAGTGAGAGACTTGACAGTGTCAGTCCCGAGACACATCAGCTCAGCCGAGCTGCAGCGGGGTCCACTGTGTCAGCAGACGTCGCTGCATCTTCAGCACTAAGGACAGCAGATTAAACCAAAATACTGTATGTTCAACAGTCTACTGTCTGAATGCTTGCGCTGTTTGATAGTTTATGTCAAGTCTATGTAGTCTGTGAGAGGCCTTTGGCACTTTGGAAAACACTGCTGTGGTAGGATGTGAGCGCAGTCTCTACAAGCAACAAGTCAGTTGACTTCACATCTGGTGAATTACTGACTGGTGTATCTTCGACTGAATATCTTCTTACATGAAGTAAGCTATTTGCAGCCTGCTCCTGACCTCCGACTCACTTACATCTCAAAATGTGTAACAAAGCATCCAGTATTGTGTTTATTAAAGACACAATCAATATGATCCATGTAGGCAGGATTAAGAATAAGGCAGCATTTTCTTACCTAGCTATATCCATGAAAAACAGTGACACAAAAATGAGGAAGTATTAAGACGACTTGCGTAGCTTTGTACCGATTTGTTATGGCAAAGCCAACTGAAATAACATCCCCTCCAAAACAGAAATCAGCTAACATGAACACTGTGTCAGTCTGAATTAATGAATTGAAGTGAAATGAGAATTTAGTCCGATTGTCAGGCTAACCCATGGAAAAGGCACTGAGCATTCCCTGTGTAGAATACAGGTGTTGAAATATGTGATGCTTTTCCAAAAATTGTCATGACCAGTGTTAATGTTTATAACAATCAAAGTGAACGCTAAAGTGATAATTGTTTCCATAAAGGAGACAAAAATTCACCCCTTGCAGAGTTGCACTTCACTCTGTAAATGAGAGCTTGAATTGTATTAAAAAGTAGAATTCTATATGTCTAAATGGTTATGTGCAAGAAAGGCAACGAGCACAAAATCCATAGCTCATGGCTGGTTGTCTTCCTCGCTTAGTCGATGTTTGCCTGAGCCGAAGACTTAAAGGTGATAAAACGCCAGGGGTGAGAAAAGCACATGGGAGTATCTCACCAAGCTTAATTGAATTTCTGTGTGCGTATGTGTGAGATTGCTCAGCCGGGTGGCATTGCCATGTCCTACTAAGTCCCCTCAATATCTCTCGGTTCAACGGTCCTTTCCACAGACATGGACCGCTTTTTTCTCTTTAGTCCCATCATTGCCTACTGTGCAAAGGTCAGATAGATTTATAATATTTCACCTTCAAATCCCACAGAAATGCAGCATGGCTGTGGATACAATAAGAGAATAATGTACATCAGAATATTTTACTCGCGTCTTGAACAAAATCTTCACAACCTGTGGTTCTGCTTAATTCCGTGACAAACAGTGAACATCACGTCTGCTTTTATTCTTCAAAGTAAATTCATTACTGTGTGGTGGATACTATGCAGTGCACACTTCTAAAGGCATGCTAGGAGGTGAGAAAAACATTTAAAAATAGTAAATGGAATGAAACAAAACTTGTGCATTTTTCCATAATTCACAAACATCTATGTAAAGCAATGTAGCCCAGATAAGGGCTCAAGGATTGTTTTTATATTTTTCGACTCTGGATTACATGATTAAAATGATAATTTACATTATTATTATTATTATTATTATTATTATTATTGTCGGCAGCTCAGCTGTAGCCAATTAACTTTAATTCAGAAACTGGTCAAACTAAGAAGTTAACTCTTGGCTGTGGTCTGGTTATGCCTCCTGACTCATGACTCATATTACCTTCAACATAAGTTTTCTCAAACAACAAAATACCAATTTGTATCATTTTGATATTTGAATAGACTCTCGGGTTTGTTCTCAATGAATGATTTGACTTTTCTTCAACTGTGCTTGAAATGAACAACGAGAAATTGTGTCAATTTATCAGATTTCTTTCATGTAGAAAATATGACCGGGCAATATATCGATATTATATAGATATCGTGATATGAGACTAAATATGGTCTTCGTTCTTGGATATCGAAATATGACATACATATGCATTACAGTAAAGGGATGTAATATTCTGCCTTTACCCACAGTCTATATATCCACATCACTGATGATTATTTATCACAAAACTAATTGTGTATATATTTTGTGAAAGCACCAATAGTCAACACTACAATACTGCTGCAATGTCAATATCGAGGTATCGCCAGTAGAAACATGACTGGGACTATGCTTAGTAAAAATGTATCTCGTTCAATATCAAGTAGACCACCAACATGTGTGGCGATTAACTCATAGAAAGTCATTTCAATATTGGTCAGAAGAATTACAAATACATATCTTCCTCATAAGATCATTCAGCCAAAGCTCTTATTTGGAATGTGATGCTTTAATAACTCGAGCACAGTAAATCCAAACTTCAAAACGTCCCTTCAGACACCTATGCATGACATCACACTATTTCCATAGTTAATGTTTTTGTCGTGTAATCCTATCAAGGTGATTGGATCAATTGTCCCCCCCCCCCTCATTTCGCCATCAAAGCGTTGCTCTTCCTTCGTTCCTCTTTCTTGACATTCCTGAATGAACCTGCTCTGGATGAGCAGGTTGAAAGATTGTTATCTTCCCCGGCACTATCAGTCTCACCAAGGACCATTTAAAGGATCAAATTATATGAACAACGTGAGGAAGGGGGGGGGGGGGAATTGCCCAACCTCCAGACGATGTCATCTACCAAGGAATTAATAAGAGGGGAATTTATTATCAGACAGCGTGCCCCAACAGGGAGGAGAGGTGGCTTTTCATTTCTCTTTTGGTTGGTGGAAAATGTGAAGGGCAAAGATATGTAGCTAATGCATTACGTAAACAATTCTGTGTCATATTAGAGCTTTGAATTGAGAATGGAAGGGAAAAGAAAAATCTAAAGGACTGCATCTGCAAAGGATCAAAATAAATGAATTCAACATAATAGGGCTCATGTGCTATCTTATAGTGAAGACAGGGGTTCACACTTTAGGTCTGCAACAAATGCCAAGCCCAACATGGTTCAAGGTAGTGACACATGTTGGCCATTTTAAGCGTCTTTAAGATTCTAGAAAAGCGCTATACTAATCTAATGTATTATTATTATTTTTGCGTGTGCACTACAGGTTCGGATCAGTGGGCCCTAAATGTTCATACTATTATTAAACAATTTATTGTTCTAATAACCATTCCCTTTCATTATTACAATTACAAACATACATTGTATGCATACCGATAATGTTGTCCTTTTCCTGCTTCATCCTAAACTCTTTATGTCCATCTTCCTCCCTTTCCTAATCAACAGATACTACAAGATAAAAGATATCCTGCGCTGGGTTTAAGTTGTTCCTGGAACTACATGACAGTGCTGAGTATCAGCCACTCTGGATTTCAAAGTTTATAAACATTCTTGACGAATGTGGGTTCTCATATTTGGGGAACCCAGAACACATTACATTTCAGGTTAACCTCAGATATGGATCTTCAGGATTGACATCATGAGGTTTCTAATAACCCTGTTATAACTACAGGTTGTTTAAGACTAGTTAAAAAAAGAATATATGTTTATTATCCCTGCACAAAAAAACATGTGGTGGGCTTCTCTAATCTCCAGATTTCTATGAGTAGATATTGACCAGACTATGTTCCAAAACTATACTTTATGAAACCGGGTAGTCTGCGTATCTTCCAGCAGTATGCAGTTGAATCAGGTGTGAGGACAGCCAACATCAAAGGTAAAGAAAGGGACTGCCCCTTATGAGCTCCGGTCCTTTATCCCAATAGGTTTTACATGTCAGTGGAGTACTCCAGTTTGCACATACAATGGCATATAAAAAGGCCATAATGAGTATCAAAGCATCCTTTTAAATACAAGAAAGCACTTTACTGTATGATAGTGATTCCTACCTCTTTGAAGCATGGCGAAGGGTTGCGCATCTGCTCAAGCATGGCCCATTTGACCGTAGCCTGCCGGATGTTGCCATCATATTCCCGTGAGCTCTGGGTGCCACTGGGAGTCCCGCGGGAGCGTTCATACCCTGGCTCATTGAAGTAGGGCTCAGCCACCAGAATGAGGGACTGCACCGACACTAGCACCTACAGCAGATTGACACATTTAAAGAAAAAGATTCAGGAATCCCACTGTGGTCAAAATAGAAAATCCCATTGGCCATCAAACTCTAAGCACATAAATGATAAGAAGGTAGCTTGGTCTGGTTTCCAGAAGAACTAGAATAAAAACCACATTCTAACTCAATTACCGTGTCCAAGTAGTTATAAATAATCCTGATTACTGTTAAATTACACTGACATCTCCTCATTTCCTCAACATCCAAAGTCCCCTTAAATAATCAGTGGTGGAGTGGTGGAGCAAGGAATATTTTGGACCTATGAAGATATATCCTTCAATATATCTGTATTAACAGCTCTATCAATGCCCGTCTCAAGGAGACTAAGGACATCCACCACTACATTACCAACAATGACGATCTTGGGTTTGGAGGCCTGCCTGCTGGCCTCAGACATACTGGAGCTGAATGTTGTGCACTTGAAAATGCTCCATCAAGTGGATACCAATGACCTTCATCTGTTGCGTTCTGTCCGTCTTAAACTAGGTTGCCAGATTTCAGAGCAGATATCCACCATGGTTGATGACCGCTTGCTCCCAGTCTACTCCGTCTCCTATTCACCAACCCCCTTATTTTCCATTATTGATCCATAGCACGCTAAATGAAATGATAATCAATAGAGACATCTCTATGCACTTTCCAACCCTGTAAATGAGGGAATTACAAAAAGAAAAGGAAGAGGGATGCATTTCCAAGGGCCTCGGCTCGCTTGAATGCAAGTGTGTGCGTGGCAACCAACCAAATAATGCTGTGGGTGAATGTCATCATGCTGTGTTCAAGTTGTGCACAACTTATGATACCCAGTAGTTGCTTAATGCTATACATCATCTATTGCACAGATAAGTCCATACCCCCAAGCCTTTAGATGGTGAAAACATAGATTCCCTTACCCATGAATAACATTAGAACAAATGCAACTCTTATAGCTCTACAACAAGTCAGTTTACACAGAAGGAGGACATACTGGCCTCTGCTGTCAAACCACAAATATCTGTAAGCACTATTCTAATCAGACTACCTGACAGCAGGTACACAACGGTAAAAATAACCTCATACTTTAGTCTAACCATTGTTAAATGTTCTTCTTCGGTTCAGAGTGTCAGGCTTGTCTTCAAAAAGATTACAGAAGTTGTATCAGGGACAAGACTACAAAATGAGGATTTTCAGAATAAAACATGAAAACAGTCTGCTAAATCAAGGCTAAAAACAGATGGCATATGGGCTGAACATGCAATTGAAGCCATCGGATTTTGACTTCAAGAGGAGTGATGTGTGTAAGCAGGCATGTCTTCAAGGTTCAAATGACTGGTTTGTGTTTGGTTTGATTAACACCCACACACTGTCACCAAAGCAAATTAATAACTTGGCTTTAAAAGGGATCCTTCATGTCAGCTGCTGAAACACCAAGCCCATTAATACAGAGCCCCTTGCGGTGTAGTGACAGGGCAGAGATAAACTATAGCCTGTGACAAAGACTCAGACAACAGCGCTGTTGATCCATTCAGACAGGTGACTGCCATGATGGATCTTCACCTCACCTGTAAAAAGCTTGAGGTTTGTGGGTTCCATTTCTCCTCTGGTCTCCCATGCCATGTGTTGAGGATACTTAAACATACCTGAAAAAAAACACAGAAAAAAACAAATTGATGAGAAGTTGATTTTAGTTATACATTTTATTTTAACAAGTATCTAAATAGGAGGCTTGGGGAACGGCTTCATCCAGTGTTGGATTGGACATCAAGCTTTGAAATTAAGCAATGTATTTTTGTTCCTATTTAACAATCAATACTCATTTGTTTAATAAGGAGAAATGTTCCCATCCTTGATGTGTTTGTTCAACACTTTGCAGCTGCTTCAATTCCCTGTACTGATGAAATTCAAACCTGTCGCATAGCTCACAGCTGGGCTAGACAAGAAGACCTCCAATTGAACTTTAACACCACACGGCAACAAGCTTCTTCCGATGCGTCCACCTTCTCTTTCCTCTATTTAACAATCCCTCATCGTGGTGAATGATGGCTTGCTTCTCTCTAGTTGTACCCCAGCCCCAGGTTTTTAATTATAGCAGCTGTCTGGACACATTATTGAAATACACGTGGACTGTCAGCGGCTTCCTAATGAGGTGCCGCAGAAAGGATGAGCTTAGGCACCTTGATCCCAACTACTCAATGGAAGGACGCCAGGAACACAGAGGAAGAGCTATACATGTTCTAACATGTCTGGAGAAAGTCTGAAGAGATGTCCACTTCCAAATGTCAAGTTTAATTAAAAACTGGACATTTAACAGGGAAGGTCTTCAGATACACTGGGTTATTTTGACACTTGAACGCCTTATTGGGTTCTTGATAGACAACCAGGCAGGTTCTTTTTTATCCTACTAACTAATAGTCGGTGGAGATCAATCCTCTCAACTCTAGAACGTTTTTATTTTAGATTTCTATTCCCTTTACATGTCTTAGTTATGCATGTCATATAGATATTTTCAGAATATCTTGGTGGTCTCCTTTGTGACTATAAAGTCAACCGTCTTGCCAGAATATCATTCACTGTTTATCTGAACATGTCTACCTTGTCTTGCTAATTACCTAAATGTGTACTCATCTGATCAGATTTATTGAATTCATTCATTATATGTATGTTCATTGAATAGTAGTGTGTTTATGCATAATCGTTAATAAACCTTTTTTTCCAAAATTGAGACCAATTAATTGGCAATCATTTCTTTTTATTTCTTAAAAGGGAGGTGCATGTAACACAAGAGAAATTATTTTATTTAAAAAGGTGGAGTCTGCGATTCTGGAGAAATCAGTGTTTCCCCTACCGTTGCCTGTGCACTAGCTTTATTTCAGATCAGTGTGTTTTTACTGCCTAACTTGTTGCTCTCGCTACCAATATTAGTTTCTCTGTTTCAACAATATTAGGCTGAAAAAACGTGCACACAGACTGAAATCAACCACGCTATCATTTACACTACAACAGGTTTTCAACACAATACAAATATTTGAATATGAATGAACAGAGAAGAGGGTCAGGAATTTAACAGCCAAGTTGATAAGTAATTAATAATTCAATCAAAACTGAAATTCTAAGAACTAAGTCCAAGTTTGCTACTACAATCCATACGAGGCATGCTTGGGCAGTAACCAGGGCAGCAGAATAGTGTCCTCTGATCGGTGCGTTTCAGCCAATCAGATCCCCTGCTCTGTGGTGTGGAAGGATAACTTAGACATATTCTAGAGGCCCAAGGGAATCCTGCCATTATGAAAATGACCATAATAAAGTCCATTTCCATTTAATTTAAATGAGATGTTAGCTAAAACCAGGGCTAATTCTGCTCATTTCACATTCAATTTAATTAGAGTTATGGCAGTGTTATGCTTAGGAGAATACTGAAAATGATTTGTCAACGGCATTTTATTTTTAATTTAGGGAGTAAACACCCAATTTCAAATATAAAAATGATCACATTTTTTTACATTAATTGATTAATTAAATGTTGGCATACATAATGCAAACACAAATGGACAACTACGTTTCTGTTTGATTTCGATCATTTAAAATGATTATTAAAACACTGCAAAAATGAAAATCATAATAATGGCAGCTGTAGACTTCTATGCAAAGATACTGTTATCACTAGAAAAAGTGATGTATGTATATACAAATACATGCATTCTGTGGATGCCGTTAGTCACAGAGTCTAGTTAAACACCAAGTTTTAAGGAATCAATCAGGTTTAAAAGGGTTAAAACAATTATGTCAACATTTACTTGATTGAAGCCTTTTTCAACTCACTTTGCCATCATTGTAGAGGTTAGGGTTAAAGCGCACACTGTGTCCACCGGTGGTCTCCAGATTGACCAGCGGAGGAGAGTTGGGATAGTCTTGGGGAAAATACACATCAAACTCAAAGCAGCCGTTGGCATAAGGGGTGTCGGCTGGGCCTGTGATGAGAACCTGTTAACACAAAGAGGGGACCAGGGTTATTAATCACACACACTGAAAGAGGGTTAATTAAAGAAAGGTGGTTACACACTGATAACAGTCAACATGGATTAAATAAAAGTCAAACAGCAAAATATAATAGTGAAATGGTGCTGACTCACCTTCAGGCTTTTCCACAGCCACAACAAAGTAATTAACAACAAGGCTAAAGGGTGAAATTAGCAGAACGAAAGAAACCAGTTCTATCTACACTACTAGTGACGTTGGAAGCAAAAAACTATTTATTTCCTGAATAAATGAAATTAGCCAATACATCACACAACAACACACACACACACACACACACACACACACACACACACACACACACACACACACACACACACACACACACACACACACACACACACACACACACACACACACACACACACACACACACTAACGTTAGCCGTTAGGTATCGGAGGTGCAATTGACTTGCAGTAAGGTGAATTCAGGCTCGATTTAGTAATAATGTGTATTGAGAAAAGGTAAAGTTATCATGATGTGTTTATATGTAATCTTGTAAAATTAACTTAATAAAAAGGAAACTTATTTAAATGTACAGTTGTTTGAAAGAGATGTTTTCAAATCTACCGTATTTTCCGCACTATAGAGCGCACTGGATTATAAGGCGCACTGTCAATGAATGGTCTATTTTCGATCTGTTTTCATATATAAAGCGCACCGGACTATAAGGCGCATTAAGCGAAACAAAACAGTCAGATAAGTCAGTCAGTCAAACTTTATTAAACGTGTTCACAATAACTCAACATTGTTCAAACGTTAATGAGCGTATTCACAATAACTCCCAACCTTGTTCAGTTGTAACACATAAAAAAAACAGTCTGATACCGCCAAATCAAACGTCATCTTCTTGCTTCCTCCACTTCCGTACCATTGATTCATTAATGTTGAATTCTCTCTATTCCCATGTTCTACTGCGTGACTGATAGCCTTGAGTTTGAAGTCCGCGTCGTAAGCGTGTCTCTTGACAGGTGCCATTTTGGGGTCCTTATACACACACACTGTAATATTATGGTGAAGCACAGTATGTATTACTCCGCGACGCTCCTGACTACGGTAGCCGTAATGCTGCAAGCGGTGCGTGTTATGCAAGTACAGCGCGTATCCCTATGCGTAGCTAGACAGTTGGCTAACATGCAAAAGTCCTCCAATAAAGATGCAAGGTTTGCTTTCTTGACTTTACTGTTCTTATTTTACTTCGTAAAAAGACAAATAGTTTCCAAGGCTCAAGCATCACAGACACAAACAGTTTTTTAGCGTCTCTGCTCCACGTGTTGATCTCGCAGCTCCGTAAACAAAGATCCTCGCAAAGCAGAAGCGCTCACTCTGACACGCCCCCAACAAACCAAGGAGCGCTCACTCTGAGTCAAAAAACATGTCCCAACTCTATAAACATAGAAATAGGCAGCACAGTGCGGCTTTGTAGTTTACAAAAGTCGTACTAAAACATTTTGACAGAGCGCCGTGTACCATACAAAATCGCTTCGAGATCAGTAAACACAACCAGAATTAATCCATATATAAAGCGCTCCGGATTATAAGGCGCACTGTCGCTTTTTGAGAAAATTAAAGGCTTTTAAGTGCGCCTTATAGTGCGGAAAATACGGTATATAAAAATCTATTTTAGAGAGGGAATGGTGACCTGTTAAACTTCCTAACAAAAAACAAAAACTGAAATCAAGGTTGAATAAATGCAACAGTGCTGTTTTGGTACTAATGTAAGGATGTGAGGTACAAGGATGCGCTGACCCCTCACAGATCATGAGATTTCCACCTCATCAGCCACTGTCCCTTTCTGCTGATGCTGCTCCTTAGGCCATGCTTGGTTTGTATGAACATGTTTGCATAAGAAAACAGTGCACTGCTGTGACAGGACCTTTGGCTATGGGCAAAGGTCCTTCCTTTTATACCCCACTTGGTGATCACAGCAAGTCTAAAATATATTATGCTTCATTTTGCTTTGTGGTGAAAATATTACCTTTTGGACTAAAAGGACTTTATTGAGAGTAGATACATGAATGAACAACTTCTGTCTAGATTTCATGGCCAATCAAACACAACAACAGTGTGTTCTCAGCTGCCTAAAGTTTTCTCATATACTGTATATTTCCATTGTTCATACATTTTAGTTACTTCCAGTCTTTGTTCTTTTTTTACTTGAAACTGAGCTAAACAGATTTTGACATTAAGCAAAAGATACTTTGCCATTAATCAACTGAGCGTGGATAGCCATTAACTGAATGTCACTGGGGGCATGAGTAAGAGCTGTCATGATGAGTCGTATGATAGAAAGACAGCACACAAGAACAAGTGTCCATCAGTCTTACTCAGTTCACAAATCTAGTGGTCTATGAATCACAGGGTCCAACCCTGTACACACCAAACCATACTATGACATTTTCATGATGTCATAACAAGTTGAAGTGGTACTTTACCTTCATGATGTCCAGTCTCTCCTCATCACAGCGGACAAAGACACTGGAAGAGGATGACAGGGGCAAAGAGGTGGACAGGGTGACGGCCTCCTGGGCGAGGCGGCGGGATCGGGCTGCACTGTTTGTATCGCTGGCATTCTTCACCTGAGACATGTAGTGGTAGTTCACCTTGAACATCACTTTTCCATCCTCGTCCTCTGAGACCATTTCAAAGGTGTCTGAGAGAGGAGACCAAAACTATCATTACTGCCGGTAAATAATAAAATAAATAATTAAAGTCTATTCATTTCTCATATTGGCCATGTTTCACTGGATACCAAATGTGATTACAATTTAATTAAAAGGTAATAAAGTGAAAAAGAAAGGGCACATGAAACTACAAAGTGTTGATTCATTCACATTCATTCAAATGTGTTATTAGAGGAGAGGGCATTGTTTCTTCCACTTCATTTAAGATCACTCATTAGACAACATGTTGGAGCTAGCTAGTCATCTTGCTACAGCATGTCAGGTTGCTAAAACAATTACATATTTCAAAACTGAACAATATTTTGCTTACATTTGGAGCAGAAAAAAAGTTATTTTACTGCCATTACTAGATGATTAGCTTGCACCTGCATGCTAGCTAGTCAGTTCTGTTAGCTCTTGCTAAAACATAGTCAGAAACTTCTGTAATAAACCTTAAAAGCTAAGGAAAGCTTTTAACTGTTTTGCTTGCCCTTAGTCCATCAGGTCTCTAGTACTTTAAGTAAAAATAGTGACATTTTATTTAGTTTTTAGGTAAAAGGGAAAAATAAAAGAATCTTTAAGCTGAAAGCAAATTCCCACTGCTATTGGCCACCAAACAGCAGTCAAGCATTGAATACAACTTCAGTCAGAAAGTGAAGATTAAATTCATCAGTTACATTCAAATGAGCATGCTGCCTCCAGCATGTCCAATGACTTGCATTATCCCCTCCATAAAAACACACTCATATCTCCTGTAGAGTAAAATGTCTTTATGTAGCGAGTTACAGTCCAGCCCTCACTCTTTAGTTTTCTATTTCTATTCTGCCAGCACATTGAAACAACAGTGTTTACAGTCACTTGCAATTACTTCAGACATCAAGCTGCTTACTAAATCAATTGCAAAACTGGTGTAATAAGTCATGACATGGCTGAATGGAGAGTGATGGACAAGACAATAGGGATGAGCAGGAGCGGAACGTAGTCTGAGTCTGCTTCCATTTACGAGTTCTGGCATGAAGTTATTATGGATCATATCAGACAGGAGACAAAAGAGAGTGAGTGTGTGTGTGTGTGTGTGTGTGTGTGTGTGTGTATTTGGGTAAAAGAGGAAGTCTATGGGGGAATCGTGGTTTATGGTGTAGTTTTTGCTGACGTGTGCACAAAGGTAAACCAACAGGCATTGACGCCACAAAACCTTACGAGCACCCATATGGAATGTGTAAAGAAAGAAACCTACACATTGTACATATAAATGTGCATGCATACATCCCAAAACAAACATGTAAACTCACCAAACTGCAACTTCTTCATGGCAGCTACGTATTTTTCCTCTAGAGAGCGTAGAATGGACAGCGGCTTGGGCCGACTTGACACCTTCCTTGAAGACTCCACCAGCTTCCTCTCTGTGGGGTTTAGGGTGGGGACAAAAATCATGAATACAAACTTGAAAAGAACAGGGTGGAGTTATTCCAAGATTAATAGTGGCAGAGAAACCGCTTCAAAACGTCTTCCCTTGTGAAAATGCTGCATGGCCAGTCTGCCAAAGGGTTTATCAGAAAAGTCACCAGCTGCAAACTTTATCTTAATCTATATCTAACACAAAGATACAGGCTTGTACATAAAGAAGCACTGCAGACAGGTGGAAACAACTATGACTAAAACACATTTTTGTCAGGATCACATCGACATTAAGCTTTTTTCCAAGGATAACTACAGTATATAACATCTTGGGTTACATTTGTGAAGCTCTGGCCATCGGTTCTAATGGTTAAACTAACATAGTACTCAATACAGTAATTGCTGAAGCATTAGAACGTGACAACATCACTAATAAGTCGAATGGAGTAACAAGCACAGGTCCATTAACTAGCTTATTCAGAAGCTTTTAACCACATCTTGCAGTCTTCATCAGTGCGTGAAGTTTGCTTGTTTAGGAAGTTTTTCCTTGTGTGGTGTGAGGGTCTAAGGACAGAGGGTGTCGTATCCTGTAAAGCACACTGAGGCAAATGTGTCATTTGTGATATTGGGCTATATAAATAAATTTGATTTAATTTGAAGACCATGAAATCTGGTCAAAAGATCTTGAAAAATCTATTCAATGGACCTTGAGTTAAGATCATTTGGTCAAACTACTATTTCTAAGGTTAAGATTGAACTTGTATATATTTTCCGTAAAAGAACATAGCTACAATCCAACCTTGGATGGTTTGTGTTGGCCTGAGGTCAAATGTACGGATGTACATATGTATTGCTGTTACCCAAGAGTTTTCAGGCTGTGATTTAAATAAATCTGTAGAGAATGTGCAATAAATGCACACGAGTGTGTTCTATACATACCCTGGTTGGCCTGCCGTAGGCTGGTAGTAGCAGCGTAGACGATCTCAGCTGTCCTCTGGATGTCAGGTACCAGCAGGCTCAATCCCTCGGGCTCTGGATCCGAGCTGTCGGTCTTCACCACACCTTTACTCTTATCTTTCTTTGACCTGAAACACACAAACATATATTCAACCATAATGTAATATTTGGTGCCATTTGATAACTTGGATTTCAGAGATCCAATTTGTATGAATTATTCAAAAAGGTAAAGTTAAGTATTTTCCCCTAAAGTTTTTAAAATACATTTATAGTTTTAATTAACTGAGTTACATTACACATTCATTTGGTATAATGCTCCTCCAACGAGGGCAGAGTAGTGGTTCACTGAAATTAAAAAACATTTCTCCTCTTTGGCTTCACCTCGTCTACAGTTCCTGCTGTCACTCAACATCGTTCTGACAAGACACTTTGTGTGTAACGCTGACATCATTCAAGGATTATTGCATTATTAGCAAGAAAACAGGATACAATGTGTCACTGATATACATGCTGAGAAACACATTCAATCTGATTTCCACTTGGCAAAGACAGGCTAATAGGCTGGTTGAGACAATCCCAATGATCGGTCTCCCTGATCAGCAGTTTGCCCTATTAAAGCTTCTGCGTGTGGTTGTGAGATCAAGTACATGTGTGTGTGCTCAAGGTTTCCTAAGCCTCAGTGTTCCTGTGTGTGCGCACACACACACACACACACACACACACACACACACACACACACACACACACACACACACACACACACACACACACTTTAAACAGAAAACAGAGAATAAAGGCAATGCAGGAACCGATACAATACCCACTTAGTAGATTTATTAACTAGTGATGTCCTGAGCTAGTCTGCAATAGGATCATGGTCGGTTTTCATCAGTCTTTACTATTTAAAACCTGTTTCAATTGTGATCTGCGGCTTAATAACCAGCAGCCAGCAGGTCAACACCGACCCTCTTCATTCCAGTCATACTGTAGATGTTTTCCATACCGTTTATACCTTGTTAGCTGCTAGCCCTTAAATGTGTCTGGACATATCAGTAAATTTAGTTGAGGGGAATGATGCAAGTCAATGAGCAGGACAATATTGAATTTTCATTCGAGTTTTCAGTGTGATGAAGTGCCTTGATATGTCAGGTTTCATTCAATGGATAAACCAAAAACAGACATTCCTGTTAATTTTCCATATTGTAATATGTATCAATATACCGATATAAACGCACAGACACCATTTTTTCTATTTTGCCCGCTCATAATCTCAAGTGATACTGTCCATCTTTAATATCAAAGGATCTGTTCTTATTCCTGTAACATGCATCCTGGCCATTTAAAAGATAAACCCTGTTCTCTACAAATCATTTCCTACCTTTGTTACATTGTTTAGCCTGTGTTGCAGAGTGAATACGTCTATACTGTTTAATGGAACAGATTTATTATTTTGACTAAACTAAGATAATGTATGAAGTAGTAGCTTCAATCGCTTTCAGTGATCTAAAATGTTGCGTGGACTGTGTGACAGCTTCAGCAGTCCTCTGCTTATCTACCTGCAGTACCTTAAATGAACCATGCTGCCACAGGATGGTTGCTTATAATCAGGCACTTTTGACATGTATGTATACAGAGTATGTAAACCTGAGTACAGTATGTTGTCAAGGAGCTTACAGGAGTTGTGGGCGAGGGAGAAGAGCTCACTCATCTGGTCACACCTACTATTTTTTCTCCAAAATATTGGATTTTTATAGTGACTGAATCTCAATGCCTCTTGGTGTACATTCACATTCTCCAGGGTGCATATTAATGCCAAGAGTGTAGAGGGCTTAAGATGTTAAGATTCCCAGATCAGTATTAATGGAAAGGAGAGTGAACGATAGAAGAGCCTGTTTTTTTCTAGAGGTGGGGTTATGGCTGGATTAAAGTATAAAATCAGACATTACTCCTTATGCATAAAGCCTGTTTTAGCCAAAAACATAAGATAGTTATAGTTATGTGTAGGCCATCTCACCTGAGGCGGTTGGTGTATGTGTCCACACATGTCTTCATCTTGGCCAGCAGCATCCCTACAGAGGTCTGTCCCTCAGAGTGTTCTTCATCGTCCTCCTCGTCATGTCCTGGGTCTCCGGGGAGAGGCAGTAATAGAGGAACCAGAGCCGTGCAGGTGGAAATGGCCCTCAGCAGCTCCAGCAGCGCCCGATATAAAGGCACATGGCGTGCCATATCCAGAACTGCAGAGACAAGAAGGATACTGAGTATTAGATTAACAAAGAATAGAGCAACAAAAAGGAGAAACCTTTTGTCTAAAACGGATCCTTATTGCACTATTATACTGTTAATATTGCTAAGCATTGTCATGATCCAGGACCTTCATAATCAAACATTTCAGTCAGTAGCTCAGAAAATTCAGAAAAGAATAATGAAACTAAAAACTGGCTGGAGGGTAAGCAATACCCTTAGAGGTTTAGTAACAACAAAAACCTGACTTATTCTGGAGCAATGCCCTCAGTGTTGCCACTGGCTTTAGTCTTGTTTAAAGTTTCTGGCCACCAGAGGCAGCACTGAGCCGGTGCTGTTGAGCAGCCATTCAATCAGTGAGCGAGGAAGAAGTCAGTTTATAGGCGATTAGGAAGACCATCTATGAGTGTGCTATTCTTCTAACAGATTCCATGAGCCTTAAGTGGCAGAAAGGACTTCTGAGGTAGTTATGCAAGGCTGTGATATATAGTATGATGATCCTGAATCGTAGCTACTTACTGAAAATGATGGAAAACCAACATACAGTAAGTGGATTATGGCCCAAAAAGAAAACACTGTAAAGAATTTTTATCCAAATCAGGCATGATTATTTGCTTATGAAAATAATCACAAACACCTAATCTGCGAGCACAAACATGAGCTAGCTTTGGGGTAACAATGTGATCTGACCTTAATAATGCATTATTGGGTTTAAAAAAGAAAAAAAAAAGAATTTCTTGCATTTTGCTCGTATTAAACAACCGAGATAGAGACAGATAAGATTTAGAGAGAGAAATACAACATTCATCAAACGTCTCCAGCAGGAATTGAATCGTAATGTCGGATCACAGTATAGATGAGAAGTAAGATTTAGGGTGTCGACCAATATTGCTTTTTCAGGGCTGATCCCAAAAACGATCATTAGTAATCAGGGACACCAATAGATCAATAAACATTTGCAGTAAAAAATAAAAACCTTATTTTCAAAATTTAGAATAACGCAAACGCCATCACAATGCCATTAAGCGTATGTTTAATTAAATGCTAAATAAGGAGCCACTGATCTTCCCATGCAGACATCTTCTTTGCATGTATTGCAGTCTACCTTCTCCAGTGTTGAGTGCAATGCTCCTACACTGCACTAGCGTTGGGTGACTGGACAAATACATCTGCTATCGTCGATTTGTGGGAGTAGATCACCAGGTTAATTTTGCCAATTGTTATTTTATTTTGCTTATTTAACAGACTGCCTCTGAAGAACGAGTGTGTTCAGCGCGCTGCTGGCACAGCACTAAAACCAAGTGTGGAGATCAGTCTGGCTATGCAAGACTACTCAGTGACAGACTCTGATTCAGCGAGGTGGACCCCATGTCAGTTGACATCCAGCAGAACAAATACAAAGGTCTGTTGCGACAGTGAAGTAAGCATCAACAGGTCGACCATGTAAGCTGTATCATTTTCTGAAAGGGGCCGTCTAGTGTGTGGAGGTACTTGCGTGCCGATTTGCTTGCCTTGAAGTGTCAGTCTCTAAATAAACAGCTCTTGTTCGTGGCTCCCAGTCTGTTTTACATTTATATTGCAATTCCCAGCTCCCTACTGTCCTTATCGCAGCATCTGCACAACATTGACCTCCCAGGGCTTTAATCTGCTCTCAGATCCTTAAACCACCGTCTCTGGATGACACCTAGCATGGAATCCCAGTCCCTTCTAGTTACATCTATGCAATTACTCAGAGCATTTGTGTAAGACTCATCAGAATTCCTCCTCTTGCTCTGTGTCAATGTCAGACTGTTTTCTTCCCAACACTATGGGTAATAAATGCCAAGCACTCTAATCAAAGAGAAAATAACAAAAAGCGTTAAGTGCCACCATGCGCTTGACATATTTGAGTTTGACTGAAATATCTCAAAAACCTCTGGATGGATTGCCATAACATTTGGTACATACATTCATGGTTCTGAGAAGATGGATCCAAATAGTTTTGATTATCCACTTTTAATTTTTGTGCCACAGTTTTGAGTGAAATGTTGGATGGATTGCCATGAAATTTGGAAGCAGCATCTAAATAACTTGGGTTAAGCAAAAATGCAATTTATTTATTCACATCAATACATCTGTTTCACATAACTCATCTAAAGAAAGGTTGTGTAAGTGCCAACATTTTGACATGAATCATTCAAATTCAACAATGTTGTGGTACAGCAACACACCCAATTCACATACTTTCAAAGCTCAAAACCATGGGTCATAAGGAAACTTCTTTTGCACTATGACAGGATGACACATATCACTTAAAGTTATCAAATTAAGCTGTTCTCTAATACTCATGTCATCATGTAAACTAATTGAAATTCATGAGTGAATGTCCTCAATTAAACTTTCTGCATTTCAATATTTTAGAATCAAAAAGCAAAACGCTATCCTTTATCCATCATTCAGATTTAAATGATCATAGTTTCTCTGTACACCTAATCATGTATCAAAGTCTTTTCTCTACTCTAATTTGCAGCTTATAGAACAATGAACTGGTCATAAAGCTTCTGAGGTGACATAAATATATATATTTTTCTCATGAAATCCCCAAACTATGGTAACACACTACCATGAATTAATATTATTTTCTTTTTACCTTATGATATAAATAATTGGGTATGGTTTACAACTGCACTAGCTGGGAAAATGATGGAATTTCAACAACTTTCCCTGTTCTGCCTCTGTAAATATACTCACATTTCGATGAAATTAAAGAAACTCCATCGCCAATTGGAAGCCTGAACTGTGATTCAGAGCAAAGAGTAAGGAGGAAAGCGAGAGACTGTTATGCTCTGAGCCACAAGACAAGCAGCCATGACTATCTTGGTAGTGCTGACCTACACTCATCGCAGTGCTACGAACAGCAAGCCTTCATCTGGGCCTTCTCTCTGTGATTTAGGGTCTTCTGGGCGCCGTACAGAGAGGTGTGCTGCGAGTAGCCATGTTGGATGCTCAGGCTGATATATAGTTAATGGAGGCTCATAGACCTGAACGGGAGTGCCTGTAATGAGTTAGCATGGCATATGTAAGGGCTGCTTGAAATAAGAGGCACTACTGTTGGATTTTAATGTCATACATATATACACATATGTACACACAATAAAAATGTATTTATATCAATTTCCTGTTTTCCATAGTTACGCTTGCCACCTGTCAGGTTACAGTAAAGTTAAGAATCCTTTATGTAAATCCCTGAATCTGCCATTATTATTTTTAGTTGACAGTGAAATGCATCATACACTTGGAACACAAGTACAGTATTAGCTACTAAAGAATAATTAAGGGAGAAAGTAATATTGGATATTTCATGCATGTGAAACATTTTAATCATCACAGCACAGATGAATAAAATATGTTAATGTGTTGTGGTATGACAGCATAGATGTTCTAGTGGCAAATCATGCACTCATGGCTTTTCTACATGCATGTTATGTCTGTCTTTACTTTGTACCGTCTAATAAAAGAGCAGTAGTTCATATCCTTTAACGCTTCTTTGCTCCCCTGTACAAGAACAACTACATTTCAACATAGTAGTTCAAACCTGGAAATAGTGCTGATAATAAACCATAGAAAATCCCTCACTGCCATCATATGCCAAACAGAGAAATTCTAATTAACACCTAAACTCTGTTGTCCACTCACGACTCCAGTCTTACTTTTCATCCAATTTAGAGCCTATTCTGCCTGCAGTCCCTTACAGTCCTGTAATTACAGCTGACAGATTGACGTTTGGTATTTTACTGAGGGTGTAAAAAGGAAACTTGTTTAGAAATGGACACCTCTGTGCTTTTAATTACTGAAGATAGTGCCACAGCAGGGCTAAGAAGTGAGAAAACTTGTGATGTGAAAATAAGTATCCATATCATAATTTGAGAGACAATTAAAGCCAATTGTAGATAGCAGCGTTTCAGTTTAGGGCAGTAAGATCCCTGCTGCCAAGAATTTTCCAAAAGCCCACACTACTGATGAGATTCCTTCAATTGAATGGATAGGATGTATAATACCTTGTGGGAAGTTTTTCTTGGGCTTTTCACCCATGCTGCATAAAAGACATATACAAAAAACATACATTAAAAAAGTGCCAAACTTGGCAAACAGAAAATAAGCAAATTCATCAAACGAGGTAATAAAAGCAGACAAAGTCACCTTTTTCCTAAAAATCCCTTAAATAAAAATAAGGATCGTCCAGTGTTCATCCCTTGTAGAGGTAGAAATACATTTTTAAATCTATTTAATTTGCTACCAGGGTCTCTTGAACCTCCTGCCAGAGTACACTAATAGCTGGTAGTCGGAGTCTGTGTTCAGCTTCAGCCTCTGAACTCAAACACAATTCAACACACATTCATGGCTTCCGTTGTTAGCTAGCTTACAGCTTACGCCTGTACAGATGGTACATTGGCTGTTTGGGGCAAATAAATACAAACGGTCTAGCGGTCAAATTTGTGCAAATTACAAAATAATTACTTAGGTTTCCAAGGCAATGGAGGACCAGGAGCTGTGGGTTTGTCAGCTGGTTTTTCTGCCCCCAAGTAGCCAAAATAAATGAATATAAAAATAATTAATGCAAGTTCAAGACCGCAACCTATTGCGCAGTATCTATATTCATACATATACATACACAATGGTGCATTTATTGTGACCACCCTAGCAGTGTGTTAAGTTATTGGTAATAAAATATCCCACCCACTGAGACAACAGGAAATGACATTGGTCTTCATAAAACCCACATGCTCACTTGTTTACTGCTAATGGTCAATAAAAACAACGATAGAAAGCATTTCAACAGTTAACCACTCAACTCATGGGTGAAGAGGAGAGTGGGTGTGTGGGCTGCTTGCTGCTACAAGGGATGGGTGTCTGTCGACTTCCCAAAGGGTAGAAGGCCTTGAGCATGCGGGTCACACCGAGTGAGTGGCTAACACTCTGACTCAAGCTCATGGCTCGACAGTGTCGGGTCTTCCTGACCCCTCAAGGGCAATGGAACAGAGGAGAGGGAAGCTGAAATAGTAATACTGCAACATGTCTCCACCAACACAGACTGCCTCAGTAGACACTGTAGATAATGTGCATCTAAGCTAGACTATGTGGAACAAACAGAAGAAAAGTGGCCTGGAGCTTTGGGCCATTTCAAAGGACAGAAGGAACAGTGCATTTAATGCATTTTTGTGAACTAAGAATCCCTTTATGAAGCAAGCTACTTAAGTACTAAGTTTTGAGTTGACATGTGTTTAGATGACAAAGCTTCCCATTTTATCAATCAACCATGCCATTTGAGTTGAGTAGAAACAGATCATTTCAAGACTTTCAGATGAGCACAAATAATTCATTTTTATTAGGGATGATCATTTAATTGTAAAAGTAAGGCTGTCCACATCAAGTCGTTGTTCATATTGCGTTGCTTTTAATGACCAATAATAGTCAGGAAAAGCTTCTGAGCATTTTGTTCGTTGACTCTCACGGTGAAAACATTATTGTGATTTGATGACTTGTATCTGCCTTCACATACGATGAAGTAGTATTTCACCTCTAAACTGGGTCCATACAATCTCTAATATTCATATTTTAGTTGTAGTAGTTTAGCATATTTATTGTATTCTAATTTATTCTTTATATTGCTTATTTTATTTACTCCTGTGTAATGCCTGTCAGTCAGTCAGTATACCAAAATTCAACCAAACTGCTGAAACTGAGAGCCCAACTCTAATGTTAACAGGGCTGTAGTATACTTTTACATTATTTTGTTTATTGGACTAAATCCAAAGTGGCAGAAACTAGAAAACAACCGCATATTCGTCTCATCTTCATGATAGCGGCGCAGCCAGGAGAGCAGCCCACCCCAGTGAGCGGCCGAAAAAACTTGAGCTCAGTCAGAACAAGGCCCAGCGCCGGCAGTCACTGAAGTTACGCTGTTTCCCGGGGCTGCAGACAGATATACTCAGAGAAACAGCCTCCTGGCAGCTGGGAGGACGAGGAGACGTGGTGCGGGGGGGTTTCTTGTTTCTGCCACTTTGAATGTAATCTAATAAACAAACTATAAAACAGGAACAAGTCTGTAATATTTACAAGAGAGGCAGCAGCTGTACTTCTTCTCTCTGTACTGAGGCAGACTGCAGCTACACTGACTCACTATCACCTCTAGAGGAACAAGTGGTATTACAGACTGGACAGAGCACAGCTAGCTGTTAGCATGCTAACTTCAGCAGATCTCTCTGCAATACAACACAGACGTGTTTGACATAACTTCAACACAGTCACCTCTTCACACTCTGTTGGTAATGTTTGTTCATTGTTTTAATGTTTTAAGTTTAAATTCTGGCAGATCTTACATTGAACTTTTAAGCTGGCCGATTCTGATGAACAGCAACAAGGGATGCAACAGTCTGATATCCAGTATTGAAATCAAAGAGGATGCTAACAAATATACAACAAATAGTATCAGCTAGAGGTTATCAAATACCTTTCTGATCTATTCATGGTTGTTACTCTACCTATGATCTATGCAGGCACAAACTACAATCAATAAGCACTGTCCAACAGCACAGAAGTGAATACATGTTTGAGATTTGAAAGCAGCTTTGTAGCGTTCATGTGCAAAACTACTTCAGACGAAACGCATCAAAATAACAAATTAAAATGCAAGATACACCAGAGCTGAAATAAGACACTATTGCAAAAATAAAGGGGATTACTAAACTGACAGCCCCTTTTCTTTGTGGAGCATCACAGTTCAATGAAGCATTAAAAGCCACAGTATTTAGCCTGCAGTTAGATGGATTTTGACTGTTGGTTACCATTTTGTGCAGTCTGGTTGTCCCCGTCCAAAACAAGCAACACATTTCTTCCATGTGGAAAGAAAGAGTGCTTTGTTAAAAGAAAAATGTGACTATTTTCAGGCATTTTTTTTTATTATTAAGTAGATCGATCTACTTGTTCATATGAAAATCAATGGACAGAAAATATGTTATCACTGTCTCCACTGTGCAGTTTATTTTGAAAACAAATGCAGTGTGTCCTGCGTTGTTGGTAGCTCTGAGGAAAATAGAAAGACTGCTGGTTGTCTATGTGACAGCGGCACAAACAATAATACCACTTGGAAACGTAAGGGAGGGAAAAGTTGAAAAGCTGTCTTCTGACTTTTGAGTTCTGTTAAACCTTAATGAAGTCAACATCAAAACAATAATTGTGATAACCTTGTTATCTTCTACATACAAGGTATTATTATCCTGTGCTTTTGGCTGAAGGGGCACATTTGAGGCCCACCTGAACAGAAATACAACAGCAGGATGGTGTGAGGGAGGGAGTCATAATGCTAAGAGAAATGAGCTGACTGGATCAGAAGCTTGTTGATATACATTAGGAACTGCCGTCCAACTGCGCTCAGTTTTCTTCATTTATTAACCTCAACAATTCAGAATAGAGCAATAAACTTGGTGCTGACGTAGATAGTGATGTAGATTTCAGAAAGCAAAAGAAGCAGAGGGTATAGCTCAGATAGGTATAATCTGGGAATATAAAAAAAGAGAGGGAAAGTGTGTGTGGGGGCAGTTAAAGGCAAAGGAAGAGCATAGAGAGCTCAGCAGGCATGGTGTCTTTGTTCCAGAAGCCACTCTTTGGATATAAATATCTAACTGCGCACAGAGACCCCCACATCTTTCCAATGCCTCCATCTTTGTCGCCCAACCATCCTTTCATTTCAAGCCTCCACTCCTCCCCTCTCCTCAGGTCTGCCAGAATAACAGCAGCTGATGATGGGCCTGGCTAAAGTCAGAGCAGAGTGCAGCAGTGGGGATGAATTCACTCCTTTTTGGGTTTTTCTCTTTTTGTGTGTTGTTTAGGTGGTAGCTTTACTGGTGTGTACATGTGTGCTCAACCAGCCCCCACAGCAGTGGGAGAGGAGGAGACAACAGTAAGCGTGAGCAATGTCGTTTCCCCCTCCCTCCTCTGTTCCTCCCTCCCTCTTATTCTTCATGCTCCTTCTCCTTCATTGCCACGGCCATCAGAATCAGTCCTCCCTCTCTCGCCATCATTCTGCTTTATGCAATGCACATTCCTCCCGCGGAGACTAACCGGTGTTGGAGACCTACCGTAACACTGCTGTCACTGGCAGTAGATGCAGATCCATATTGCCATAGCGACTGTCTGGCGCTCCGGCTGCCATTGCCTCTCTACAGACGTCTTCTCTATGGGATTTTACAGCTTTTCCTTCACTTCTGGAATATCACCTGCCAGACTCGACTAATTCAGGGACGTTGCCATTCCTACCTAGCTCAGTGGAGGCTGGGTGTCACTGAGACACTATCAGCTGATCCTACAGACATAATCTTGCACAGTGTTAGCATAGTTGGCATGGGGGCTTCAGTGATTGGCAAGAGGATTTTTTGAAAGGCAATAATTGCACTGTTCCCCAGACGAGTAAGAAGCAAGCACAAGGGATACTGGTGAACAAGGGGGTGTGCAGATTTACCGATAAGCTGGGGAGGGAGGGGGAGGAGTTGTGTGGAGGAGTTTAAGCAAAGCAGCAACAGGGAACTCAAGAGAGCGCAAACAGAGAATGGGAGAAACGGTGGGGAGGCGGGAGGTGGTAAATGGGGAAAAGGTATCTCCTCGACCCCTGAAAAGAGGCTGCTAGCACTTTAGCAGCACTAATGCAAACCTGCTGATGAAAAACAGACTGCAAAGACTTGTGAAATGGAACTTTTCTTTTGGGGCGTGGGGGGGTTGTTGAACCTGACTGGTGGCGCTCTCGACTGGTGGAGTTGTGAAGGTTTTTACTGAAAGCGTTGTGAACCACCGCAAAGTCATCGTGGCACTACTACCTTCCATTCCTCTCTGTCACTTTGTCTGTCGCTGACAGGCACTGGGAGTGTGGCTTCATAGCCATTCTCCCCCCCTTCTTCTACAGGTCTTCACATGTAGCATGCCTTTGAAGCCATGTTTTTCCAGTGAGGATCCAAAAAGCATGCCGGATGTTGTCTTACACCTTAGAAGCCTTAGGGTAAGCCACTTGTTCTTTATACAATCATTTTGTATTCGTCTTTAATTTAATTATTTCTGTAATTATAGTGAATTTGGTTACAGATACTGCATGTGGACACGAGAGTTGAAAATAAGCCAAGCATGATCCTGTTTATATTTTTGCTCCCACATTTTTCTTGAAGACGACATCATCTCCAGCCCCTTGTCCTTACTTTCCAAGACTCCTCCATAGGGAAGGTGGGAATTATGCTCATAATAACTACCTACAAGGACCTGGGGGTGGTTAACCATTAACGGCATGTGAGAAGAGTTGGCTGGGTGTGAGGGGGCTCTAAATGGAAGCATTAAATCATGCTTATTTTGACATGGGGGAACGCCATTGAGCGTTGCTGTTGGCCATTTAACATTTTGATTGAATATAATCGAAAGATGAGGCTGAGTGAGAGCTGGCATCCAGCTCCCTGTTGTTAAGGAGCTCGGCTTCAAGCTGTGGCAGGTCATAAACACTGGTGTTCACAGACTAATCTCCTCTTAGCCCTGCATGGCCATTGTTTTGTTCGATTAATGATTGATTTCCTTCTGGTGGGAGGATTACGTTGGCAGTGCTGCCCGAACCCAGAGCTGTTTATGATTGTTTTTTGTGCGAAAACTGGTAGATTAGCAGGAGGAAGAAGACAAAAGAAGCACTCCTAAACCTTGAATTGCTTGCTAAGTTATATTGTTGCTTTCTATGCACATGTGACAACTTCTGACATAATTTTCTTTTATTACAGATAAATGTCTCCTTGCCAGGTTAGGTGAGCAACAGGACCATGGCCACCACAATCATAACCCTTGAGGATGTGCAGGCACTGGAGGTCAAGGAGGAGCAGGAAGAGTCTATCTTGGCCATGTTAGGCATCATTGGCACATTCCTTAACCTCTTTGTAATCGCCTTTGTTTACATCTACACCACACTTTGAAGGACCAAAGCAAAAGATAAAGGATTTCTAAAAACCTACAAAAAAAGGAGGAAGTGAGCAGCCAGGAAGGACAGGCCAATTAGAAAGTGACACGTGTTGGGGAAAGAAGTTTGACATGAACATCTTCTCCAGAGAGAGGTGGAAGAAACTGGATAAGGCTGAAGACGAAGAAGCCATATTACCAAGTCACAGCCATGAGTCGGGGAGATAACAAAGGGCTGGAAGACATGGCAGAAACAGGGCTATGCTGGTACACAGTGAGCCTAGCCAAATAGACAAGAACAAGCCTCCCTGTGGCCTGATAGGAAATACAAACCTACACTTGATCCCATTTCTTTGGACCGCTGGACTAAACATGACAGTCTTGTGGACAACACCGATGCATTTCCATTTTTACTTGATTTTCAAGTTAGTGGGACTGTAATTGCTACTTGGAAGGGCTTTTAACAACAAGATGAAAAGCAGCGAGAAAACTTAAAACTATGCTGGGAAGCTTCTCTGGAGACACTATTGGTCACCATATTCAATCAGTCTTCAGGCCCAAAATGTTATACTGTATGTTCAGGGCCCCTCTCAAAGAGTACCCTTCCCCAGAAACGTGGCTCTGCACGAGCTCTGCTATACTGTCGTCTCCTAAAATAGCTGCCGTCAACCCACCAACAATAACCTTAAAAAATATAACACATTTCCATTTAGGAAAATATGTGCAGCAACTTTAACTTTGTGTTGAGGATGAAGATATTCTTTTTTTAATAGAAAACTGGTCTGTTACATCAGCAAGAAATGAAAGAACAAGATCAACTTGTCATTAAACCATGTAGCTGATTTACATGTCAAATGAAACTGGGCCTTTCTTTTTCTGCACCTGTCAAAATTTTGAAGTTGGAGTCTCTTCATTTAATTGTTCATGTTGATTTCAGGGTAGTATCAACAATCCTTTTCCTGTACCAAAAAGGCTTTTTATAAACATTTGAATAAAGGCTAGCTGTATTGTGCAATAGGGGACATTTGAACAATAAACATCAGAGCATATCAATAAGGATAGCCTCGAGCCTTATCTGTGAGGAACTCCAAGAGCGTGTGTGAAAGATAGTTTCAGGACCATCACAGGGGTATTTAATTACATATGCAGGAATAAGATATATGCTTTCATGTGACTGGGATGGAAATGTTAGGCTTCTCAAAAGCAATTTAGGAATCAAAAGGCATCTATTTTTGGTTGAATGTTCATAATCCCATACAATACACATCACATAGTTTCCCTCTGCTGGCTGATGCATGTTACATCCCAACTAAAA
Source organism: Cottoperca gobio (assembly GCF_900634415.1). NCBI lineage: Eukaryota > Metazoa > Chordata > Actinopteri > Perciformes > Bovichtidae > Cottoperca > Cottoperca gobio. Next base: position 1,794,320 of record NC_041369.1, on the reverse strand, counting down.
ACCACAGTATGGAAGAGGGTCTTTTCCTGCCAGCTTGAGCTATAGACTGATCTGGTCTAAAAACACAAGTGGAAAAGGAAGTGACGGGTGCCACCAGAGTGGCGAACGTCTTCAATCCAATCCAGCATGTTTGAGAGTATTAGCCAGGGAGAAGAAGTGCACCGTGGCTTTTGATTACAATGATGATCACTGGCGGTGGCCCCCCCCACCCCCTTCCACTTGAAAGAGCCCATCTACCTATTTCCACTGTGAGGAGAAAAGCCTGTGATAATAGAATCAACATTTCCACGGGTGAGCAGCAATAAATTGCAAATCCATAAATCCGTAGGGAAGGAGTGGTAATGAATGAAGGTGTGCATGTAGAACTTATTTCTTAAGGTCAAGCATTTCTGTCAAACCATTCTTTTCTTAACAGGCTGAGAAAATCTCCAAAATTGCAAACTAACAATCTGAAGCCTATACTAATAAAACCCCACTGTTCACACAGACACACACTTATTCAATGGTAGGGAGGCTCTGCAAACACAAACACACAGGGCTGTCCAACAATGAAGGGATTGCCTTCTGTTCCACATGGTCTCTATTGTATTTGGAGTGATGAATCATCACCAACCACCCTCCAACAGGCCAGTCATGTTCAGATTACCCTCCAACATCATGCGCACTCCCACTCAACATGAATAACGGACCAAAATAGCCATTACCTAACTGGTGTTGCCTGCTGCAGCTTAGATCAACTTTAAAACGTGTCTGTCTGGGACGAGTAAAAAAGGGAATCGAGGTGTAGACACAATAGATGTAATTCTAAATATACAAAAAACAAACGTAAAAAAATCAGTGTCAAAGAAAACATTCAAGAAATTAATTCTTCAATTAAAATAAATTAGTATTGTGGTGACAAAGGTATTACCTCTCACTAATGGCTTAGTTATTGTGATGGAGTGCCAGGCGACGGAGGGAAACTGTATGTATCCCAAAAGGCTTTGCCAAGACACCGATGATTAATGCGGCGCAGCGGCCTACGCTGATGGGGCTGAGGAGCTCTGAGGCAGTGGGGAGAAAAGCAGCTCGAAAATAAAAGGCCTGCATGCTGGTAAGACTAAGGGGACAATAAAAAGTGTTGGGGTTAGTTAGGAGAAATGAGGCTCCATTTGGATGGGATGTATTTCTCTAGGGGAGGTAGGGGGATTTTGATGTTGCAGTTAGTTTAATCCCATCTAGAGAGCACAAGTGTTTGATCCCCCACATCTACACCAGTGATACAGTCAAGTTCCTGTGTTTTAGGTAGGAACAGAGTATTTGTGTGCACGGCGTTCCTGAGTTTTACCAGCTCTGTGTGCTGCTTTAGTGTTAGGAGTAATGAAACTATTTTATACAGATTTTTATCTTACATCAATGTACACTTCTAAATTAGAAAGCCCATACAAAAAATATTAGGATTGCCGGACTCGAGAATGTCATCACATCGCTGTCGTAACATCAGCTACAGGTAACATTTATCTAATCATAACAGTCTTGTTTAAATTCTGATTGTCACCCATTCATTTATTTATTTGAACCAGTTGTGGATTTGGGCTGATCTGTAGTGTAAATCGGCAGCTCATACTGAGAGTCTTTCCTTGCATCTTTTCAGACACTATTTAAAGCAAATGAAGCTGAGAAGTCTCCTCTGACAGCAAAAAAAAAAAAAAGACCTCAAAAAGTGTTAGAGGCTTGAGGACATAATCCAAAGTTATTTTGTGAGTCTGTATGATTATGGCCTTTGAATTATTAAAGCAGCGTAAATTGATTATTTGGGCTAGCAGGGGGCAAAATAACTCCTGCTGACACACAGCTGTTTTGGCTAACATGTTAGCAAATAATTGCCTATTTAAACATCCAGCAGACACAGAGCAACATTAGCAGTTATTTTGAGTCATGTTTGTGTCCACCTGGGGAATTTAAATCAAACATTCACTCACAGCTCTGTTTTGGTCCTCACCAACTCCAGAGGGAAGGTATCTGCTTTTTAGCTGCTAAATGCTCCACTATGTTCACCAGCTAGTCTCTAACTGTGTTAGTTTGCCGTTTGGTGCTGGGCAGACAGAGTGCAGTGTACAGAAACCTACTGCTGGATTGGTCAGGCTCAGCTAAAATACTTATATCAACTTTAGAACAAACTAACCAAAAATATGGATGTGTGTGTACTTAAAATCAAAGTCAACAACATGCAGTCACTCTTTCTGACCAGATATGCATACTGCAGCACATGCAGATGATGTCATGACCATGTACATGATTACATGAACACACACTGGAATAAACATAAACTCAATATAGACATCCATTCACCCACTAGCAATTATTTTGGCTTGAAAGAAGCAGGCGGGCTCTAAGGTCTGCCAGTTTTTCATTGCAGGCAGCTCTTGACATTTATTGACAGCTCAGTGCTCCTGGGCAACTGGCCCCTATAGAGAAGGTAGTCTGAGAGCCTCCAGCTTTCATTTGACTGGATGCACTATGACTAAAAGTATCTATATGCAATGGGCTAGTTAGCACAGTATTACGTCATTTGCTATAGAGTGGTAAATGCATATTTTTAAGGAATATGTGTCATTATTAAGGCTTTGCTTCAACAAAGCATATGGCGATACATAATCCTACAAGGGGCTATAAACTTTATATTGCACACATACGCATGTACGTGCGTCAGAGGCATTTACCAGATAATGAGAACCAATTACAACACTCACAATGCTTTTTTTCAGCTGTTATTTAATTATGAGACCAACATACACACAGAGATACTAATGCAAAGTGAAACAACCCAGCAGCATCAGGCACAAAGAGGTGGCACACATTCAGCTGTAACTGGCTATGGGCTGACAAGCCAAATCACAGGGGGGCAACACAACAGCACGACCACGTCCGCTAACGGGCGGCGTTGTTTAAAGGAAGACGTCTCTATGTGTGTCGGCCAGTCTAAACTTCAACTTTCTTTCAAAGCTTTTCTTTTTTTTCCCACCGTCACACAAGTGGAGAGAGCGCTACTGCAGCCAGACTAAAAAGGTTAGTCCAACACTAATAACCAATAAGTCCCTGCGGAACAGAGGCAGGATATAAGCAATGGACTGACCTGACCAGTGCTGAAGCCCACTGAGTACTGAGAATGGAAGCTCATTACTCGGCCAGAGGTGTAACTGACCGAGGGAACAAGGGATTACCTGAGCATGTGCACAATAAAGCTGGTCACAGCTGCACCACATCACTTACATCTACACAACATTTAACCCACAGTTTTAAAGCTCAACAGTATCATATGATACTGTTCTTAAAGAGGCCACACTCCTACATCACTCTGAAAAAACATTACAATACACTTCAGTGTTTCCCCTAGGTTTACTGCTTTGGGGGGGGGGTGCTCACCGTGCTCACACTGCACTTTGACTCAATTTGCCAACATTAATTACAACAAAACTATGATATGTGACTAGTCTTTTCATTCTCGAGTATGAAAACGGAAATTACGATTGGATGGCGTCTCTGACAAGCCTGGTCTCATTAAACTTATACTACAGGGACTTCAGTGTGATTTAACAGCAGTACATGCACAACCTCAGTTTCAGTGCTGTAGCTCCATCTGCTGTTTGATTTAGCGAAAACTCCATCTCTACCAAACACACAGGAACACAAAGACAACTTCCCCTATAATTCAGAGCGAGACTGCAGTAACTCTAGTCCGCAGTTATCACTGAGATCAAAGACCAGAGTGATCGAAATCCACTATTTCAGTATCAAAGCCCACCCGCTGGCAGCGCCTCACATCATGACCAGAAATCCACAGACAATAGGAAAATGCTGACAATTTCAGCAACAAACAAATATCAGTGGGTCAAATCATTTGATGGGATGAGAAAAACAGACCCCATGAAATGATGCACAAACATGGGTGTGTGCATGTTGCTGCCATGTTAATCAACAGGACTTAATGATGAACTTTCACAGCCATCTTACATAGAGTGGTGATTTGTGAAGATGTTAGGATAAGCACTCCCAAGCACCCTGGCAGCTCTTTTCTGCCAGACAAAAACCCGCCATTGCTACACAGCAACTGCCTTAAAAAGGACCTAACCCTAACCCTATTTATCTTATTCTAACCTTTTAATTGCTGTTGACAAAACAGCCTCAACAACTACCTGCTACTTCTGGAGCTTTCAAACATATGACATGGACTTGAGTTTGATTATAGCTTTCAACTTTTTGACATCTGCACACCCAGTCAATCGCTGCCTGAAGTAGGTGATTGTTTGGATGTTGGTTGGACGTCTTTGGTCATCTGTTGGGTTTGTGACAAAATATATTTGTCACTGGAGTTTCTCCTGTTTGAGATGACAAGCATTGTCCTCTTCCTGTGTTGTGCTTGTTATTCCCCATTCAGGTAGAGAAACACAAGCCGTAATGAAGCAGCTCTGGGCCCACAGCAATAGAGGGAATGAAGTGATTGACACCTGGTCACTCACTGATTGCCCATTACAACTTGATAGGTGATGCTCCATACATCTTTTTATAGTAACAATTTGTTTTCCATTAATGTAAAATGTGAGGTACAGACTGTTAGCGGTGTTCTCAGCCTGGCTTGATGTCACAATGCTACCTCTTTTACTTTGTGTCTTACCATTCACTTGTAAAAACAGGGAGCCTACCTGAGTCATTGCGTAGGTAAGAGGACATGGCAGGGATGAGGCAGGACTGGCTCAACAGCTCCTGTAGCACTGCTGGCAGTGCTGCGCTGTTGTGGGCACTGCAGTCTGCTGAAGATGCATCAGCACTGTGGCAGCTGCTGGAGCCTGCTGGGTTGATGTAGCTTGCCAAGACCTAGTGAACAAAACAATGTAAACTTACTGTAAGCTCAATTAGGAATAAAACTTGTCAACCTTGTTTAAATTCACTCATGCAAGTACACACTTTAATTAACCTGCACTGGAGCAGGACCAAAGTGGGTCTTTGACCATGTTAAGTCCACCATGTATACTACTAACTCCCTGTTCAAGAAAAAGTTACCTTTATCTTAATCAAGACATGTTATGTACTTTTATCCAGGAGGCACACACAGCAGTTAATCATCAAACCCATATCAAGGGCTCTGTTCAGTGACATGCCACAGGTTTACTAACAGTTTGCTAGTAAGTAATCACCTGCAACAGGCTCAAAGTCTGGGGGTAAGCACTGCCAGGGAGGCAGATGTCAGGGCCACAAAGCCCCAAAAAGCAGGACAGCTTGCTACAGAGCAAGATTAACAGGGAAGTATAAACACTAACATAATACTCTTTGAAATATAACACAAGATGTTGACCTTATAACTTTGATAGTAATTGGTAAAGCTAAAAAGGCGTACAAACACTTTTCTGAAGCCACAATATTTCTAAAATCTGGCTTTAAAAATGTATCGACTTAGATGGGTAGAATTACCTGCAGTAGACAGGTGACGTGTTCCTCTTCGAGCCGTTGTTTGGTGAGGGCCTGCTCCACGTCCCAGCCTGAGGCTGTGGATCCAGTACCAAAACCAGTCCCTTTAGCCCAGTACAGCTGCTGCTCCTCACTGGTCCCCCCACCGTGACAACTGGATATCTGCGGCTGTCAACACAAACAGACATGAGACATAGTTATCATAAGTTGCTGCAGACATTTTTGGGTTAATACGATTTGTTACACAGATTTAGTACCAAAAAAAAGAAAGAATTCCCACTTAAGAATTCAAGTTTCAAAGAATGGTCTCAATGAATATAATGAAATGTCTGCTATAAGGGACCAACATCATCACACATAAATATAATTGGACTCATTGAATCCACATCAGCTTTCCAGTCATACCCATTCTATGCAATTCTAACAGTTTAGGACCCCACCATGCAGAAATATTCAAATACAATATTTTAGAATAAGCAAAAATAACATGTGTACCACATGCAAAAAGAACTGCATGGTTTGTACCCCAAATTCTATACTCACGCTTTAAAACTGAGTATATAGTCTATAGGAGCCAACATGGATAAAAACCAGCACTGTTGTTTAAGTCAGGAGTTATTTTCACATCAGTGCTCCCAATGCAGCACATGGATTGGGGACTCAAGAGCAGCCACCGCCTCAGTGACAAGTCTTTGGCTCACATTCCAGTCATCGGCCCCATGATCCGTCCTCAGCTTTGACAACTCCATAAATCCAAACAGGGAGCGAGCATGAGACTGGATGTGTCACCACAACAACAAAACAAACAAGGCAGGTCTGGTACCCGCTTTTTATGCAGGTTTCAGAAAATGGCTTGCTCTTATTAAGCAACCAAGCCAGCCAAAGGTCAGTTCCAATAGACAGTTTATGTTGCCACTTTACATCTGGGGTTTGTTTCTACTCTGTCTGTTCCACAAGTCAAAACAGATTAGCTATGCAGTCGGATAAAGTGAAAATCAGCTATTTCAAGCATCTTCAACATATTTATGGATACACCCCCACAGTTTATGCAAAACCGTTCTGGACTCACACTTTTCTCTCTTAAAGGAGTCTCAAAGGTTTAATGTTTTTGAGCTATGAGCATCTCATTTAATTCATGTTATACAACTTCAGCATGTTAGTTGAAATGTTAGCAGCACTAGCATGTTAAAATAACTATTAAATTATAAACAACATCAGCTGTGAGCTTTTAAAATAATGTGTTATGATCAAAATTAACATACTGTAGGTGTCTGTACCTTTAACATGCACACATTTTTTTCAGTACCGTAGATAAGTAAATGTACACGGTATGATAACCGTACATTTTAATACCGCAATGCTGGTACACAGTTACAACTCTAGATGGTCATACTGTAGATTTAATTATTGCTTGTGTATGACCAACTGGATTTGTAACGGTATACCTGTATTAAAGTTATCGGTTATCGGTCATCATACCATGTACATTTTACTTCTCTAATAATTCAGTAGATTAGGAACTTCATTCAGCCCTATCTTTGACACTCAACTATTTTTCTGCAAAGCTCCCTTTGCTTATCAGTTGCTCGCTGAGAGATATGCCAACAAGGCCTCGAGTAAAGGCCAGCAAGACAGAGAACCAATAATAATAGAAATGATCTTTTCCCTTGTTTCTCTATTAGTGTGAACAACAAAAACAATCATTCAGGCAAAGTGACAGAGTAGCCTGTGGTGTGGGGCCTTACGTTTCATGGTGTGTGTAAGGTAAGATACACATGAGAGAGAAACAGTGGTGCTTCACTCAAGTATAATTCAAATATTTGAAGAAGAAAAAACATGTTGAAAAATAAGATGAGTATGTGGTAAATGTTAGGGTCCAAGATTCTCAAGGTTAATAAAAACATAAATTATATATATATATATACTATATGATATATTATACAGATATACTAGATAGAGGAAGCTATAATAGAGACATCTATATATATATATATATATATATATATACATATATATATACATATACACATATATATATATACACATATATATATATATACACATATATATACATATATACATATATACATATATACATATATATATATATATATATATATATATATATATATATATATATATATATATATATATATATATATATATATATATATATATATATATATATACACATATATACATATATACATACACATATATACATATATACATATATATATATATATATACATACACACACTGTACAAACATTATAGATGCATACCTAAAAACGTGTTAATAAAGACACTAGAGCTAAGCTGACTTATCTCAAGAAGATTAAGGTTGGAAAATGTATTTTTATTTTTTGTTGGAGTTAAGGACCAAATCAAACACATTTATGCATTTTTGAGACAAATCTGGCAAGTGTCCACTTTGTGTGTGTGTGTGTGTGTGTGTGTGTGAGAGAATTGTGGGGCATACCTCAGACACACTGGTGCTGGCGTTGGGGTTGCGGGGGGCGTGGTGGCTGAGAGCCGATAGACAGGCCAGGATGAGGTGGATGGCCCCAATCTCCAGAGCCATGCGACGTAGCAGAACACCATCATCAGTGGTCAGAGGAGTGCTGCTGAACAACGCTCGCAGCACGTGGAACGGCAGCGTGGGCAACACGTTGGCTGATGGAGACTGCAGTATGTGACCTAAGAGGATGCCAAAGCAGACAGTTGATTCAGGAGACTAAGAGCATTTTGTTCTGGATTGGGTTTAAGAGAGATTTACTGGTCATGTTATGACAATGTGATGCTGCTATACAATCGTTTTGCCATTTGGAATGACCTGATCTTAGTGAGTGTGAGTATTGGCAGCTGTGTAGTGTTTTCAGACTTACTGCCCTCTCCATCGTCTGTGACACCCAGCACCAGGCGCAGCAGGCACTGGGCATGCTTCCTCTCCTTCAGCAGCACCTCTGCATACCCTGGCAGACGCAGGAAGAGGCCGAACGCCGCCAGTGAGTGGGCAGGGATGGGCGACATGGTCTGCACTGAGGATGATGATGACGAAGATGTCTGAGACTGCTGCTTGTTTATAGGCGGGGGCTCGGCGGCAATGGACTCAGGCGCCTCGTACACCAGCTCGCCCGACTGCTCGATGGTTACCCACTCAAATTGGTCACTGTCCTTGGGCTTCTCCTGCGTGGCGGAGGGCACCACTGGGGCACTCACCTGTGAACGACCATTCGGGAGAGTAGAGGGTAACTTTAGCACAGGACAGTTATTTGAGACAATGCTGACAGGTGGATTTAGGAGAGCAGGAATTCTGCAGTGTCATGATGTAGCCAATTCAAGCATGAGGGAGATAAGGCTGTCCTCTCTACATACATGAAAGATGCAAAGCTTTTCCATATCATATGTAAAAATCAATTACTGTCATTATAATTCAACCTCTCTGTAACCCTGCTTCACATCTCTGATCACTTTTCATATCCTACTCTCTCCCCCTCTCCCAAACCTAACTCTCCTAACACTGCACCTGTCCACCGTAACCTTAACTCCCTTTCTCCCTCCTCTCTTGCCTCAGCTGTCCTCTCCGCCCTTCCTTCACCTGACTCCATCTCACTCATGCTTGCCAACTCTGCCACTGACACTCTCCTCTCTACTCTGTCCTCCTCTCTGGATGCTCTCTGTCCTCTCACTCTGCAGGTTGACCAGTCCCCTCCAGCTTCCTGGTTGGATGACTCAGTGCATGCTGACTGAACCATCCTACGGGCAGATGAAAGAAAATCCTCCTTACCTTTCTAACTTTTCTCTTTCTCTATTTCTGCAGCAAAAAACACTTTCTTTCAATCTAAAATTAAATTATCCAACCCCAAAAATCTCTTCTTTATCTTCACCATATTCCTCAATCCCCGACCTCCTTCTTCCCTTCTACCATGCCACATTGTCAGCTACTTAGTAAAAAAAATTAATTGCCAACATACGCTCTTTATTTCCCAACTTACTGACATCGACTTTTCACCATCCACATTCACTTCTATCTCTCGTTACCTCTGCCCGTCCTACCACCTGCCATTTGGACCATATCCCCCCTCACCTTCTCCAGTCTATTGCTCCTGACCTCCTTCCTTTTCTCACCCATCTCAACAACACTTCCTTAACAACTGGTTGCTTTCCAAACACTCCTAAAGAAGCAATAATGAACCCTCTCTCAAAGAAAGAACCCTTCTGAAGTGAACAACTACAGACCTGCCTCTCTTCTTTCATTTCTTTATAAAACACTCGAGCGTGCTGTTTTAAATCACCTCTCGTTACCTTCAGCAGAGCAACCTTCTCGATCCGCACCAATCTGGTTTGAAGGCAGGCCACTCAACTGAGACTGCCCTCCTCGCTGTTACTGAGGAACTTCACACTGCTAGAGCAGCCTCCCTCTCTTCTGTTGTCATCCTTCTGAACCATTCTGCTGGTTGACACAGTAAACCACCAGATCCTCCTCTACACCCTCCAAGAACTGGGAGTCTCAGGCTCTGCCGTCTTCCTGCTCAAATCCTACCTAAAAGACCCCACCTACAGGGTAACTTGAAGAGGGGTTCTGTCGGACCCTTGTCAACTCACCACTGGGGTTCCTCGGGGCTCTGTCCTGGGTCCCCTACTCTTTTCTATGTACACCAATTTACTTGGCTCTGTCATTCACTCTTATGGCTTCTCCTACCACAGCTACGCAGATAACACTCAACTGATTCTGTCTTTTCCCTGTTCTGAAACCCAGGTGGCGGCATGAATCTCTGCTCGTCTAGCTGACATCTCTCAGTGGATGTCCGAACTTTAACTTATTTTCCTTCCGGGGAAGGCCTCTCCCATCCAAGACTTTACTATCAACATCGACTCTGACTGCAAGGAATCTGGTTGTGACACTTGACGACCAACTGTCATCATGCTTATTGCAACTCCCTCCTGGCTGGACTACCTACATGTCCCATTCGACCCCTACAGCTTATCCAGAATGCAGTCTTGCAATCTTATTTTCTGTATGTAGCACTTAAATTGGTTTGGCTTATTCAAAGCTATTGTACTGCACTTAAATTATTTCACCTATTTGAAACTAATGTACTTGCAAGATTCTTGCTGTTTGGAGTTCTATCTTCATGATTGTTTGCACTTATTTTAAGTCGTATTGGTCAAAAGCGTCAGCTGAATGGAATGGAATTATCGATTAATCTGCAAATTATTTTCATGATTACCCGTTTGGTCTAAAATTGTCAGAAAATACAGAAAACAATATCCTGAAATTTCCATTCCATTTAAGCACATTTGGAAAATCAGGTGCAAATAACGTGTCCTCCAATACATTTGTAGCATGCTTACTTTTAACAAGAACAACAAAACAATGCGAGCAATGGCATGAACAGCCAAATAATTTAAAGAAATACAAAATAGAGTTTAATAAAATAACTTGTGTCCTTAAACTGACAGGGTTGAGGCAGGCCCTCCGTTTTCACAATTAACTTCCGTTTTGTCTGGTTAAGAAATTGTATTCTACCGTGTATGGATTAAAACATATTACAATATTTGTCTAAAACGGTACAGTTTAATGCACGTTATTGTGCATGGTTTCTAAAACCAAAAAAGATAAGACCTGTCAGGAAGCGGTTTTAGAACATGTTTTGGGATCTTTTTGCCCTACTTCACCATATGCCTGTGTCAGTGGCAGGCTTTGAGTCATACCTGCTGAATGACATCAGGGTATAGCATAGGCAGCCTCTCTGCGATGAGGGCCAGGCCACCCATTCCTGCAAAGACCTGCAGCGGTGACTGGATGGGGTTGGTCTCCAGCAGAGACTCGTCAGTGGCGGAGTCAAGACATTCTTCACCCGGCGTCATTGGTTCATCCTCAGGACAGCTGTTCAGCATGTCACAGTGATCCACTGCAAGCAGAGCAAAGAGAGGACCTGTTGTATGTTCACGCACTGTCTGACATCTGGGACACTTGTTAGAACTGTATTTGTTTGTAACCTAAAGTCTGTGAGGAGATTCCATCACTGAAATGTCAGCACTTGTTTAATTGTAGAACTTAGTCTGTCATATATGCAATGTATGCCATCTACTACTGGGATGTGGAACAGGTGGAAACAAGAGAAAATGTGTGGCATATTTGTTCACACAGCCACTACATAACTTTAATGTTTATACTGAAAAAATGTAGTTAGTGTCTATTTAAATCTTTTGAGTCAGAGGCTGTTTTTGCTCAGTGTAAATTCCCTATTTTACATGTTTATTGCATGGTAATCACATGTCATCTATGCCATATTCGGCTTCACTGGAAAGAGTGAATTAGACCGTATGTATATGTATGTATGTGTATATATGTATATGTGTATATATGTATATGTGTATATATATATATATGTGTATATATATATATATATATATATATATATATATATATATATATATATATATATATATATATATATATATATATATATATATATATATATATATATATATATATATATAACTCAAAAGCTCAAATTCTTTAAGGCACTTGTATGCACATGAGCTATCAGTCTCTGACGCTTTCATTTCTCAAACAGAGAGGAGGAGGAGGAGACCAGCAGCTATCAAGCTCCTCTCCAGTGGAACCAGCTTCCAGTTTGTGTTCGGGAGGCAGACACACTCTCCACATTTAAGAGTAGGCTAAAGACTTTCCTTTTTGATAAAGCTTATAGTTAGGGCTGGCTCAGGTTTGCCCTGGATCAGCCCCTAGTTATGCTGCTATAGGCTTAGACTGCCGGGGGACACCTCCCTGCTCTCTTCCTTCTCTCCCTCTCTCTTCTTCTCCCTCTCTATCTGTATGCATTTATGTAAATGTATGTTACTAACTCACCATCCGGGGTATCATCCCCGGAGTGTCTGTCTCTCATGTGGCAGGTTGCCACTGATAAAGTTTACGTCAGGATCATGAATCGTGACAGCGCCTGCTGACCTGGTCCTGCTGGACACCGGGAAGCCTTATTGACATTTTCCTGGATTCATCCAAACTTTCTATTTCTTTTTTTTTTCCAACACAACATAATTTCTGTCAAATGTTGTATTTGTACTATGTTGTTTATCCTGTACACACGACATCTATTGCACGTCTGTCCGTCCTGGGAGAGGGATCCCTCCTCAGTTGCTCTCCCTGAGGTTTCTTCCATTTTCCCCCTTTAATTATGGGGTTTCTTTTAGGAAGTTTTTCCTTGTGCGATGCGAGGGTCTAAGGACAGAGGATGTTGTAACCTGTACAGTCTGTAAAGCACACTGAGACAAATGTATAATTTGTGATATTGGGCTATACAAATAAATTTGATTTGATTTGACCATGATCAAAGGCAAGACACACACCCCATCTCCACTATGCAATGTCTGGATCAGGGAGAGACTCCACTGGGCCACTTGTCCTTGTAATTTTCTAGTGTGTCTGTGCTTTCTACAGCTTAGGTAATGAGGCTATCTGAATTCAGCAGCCACAGAGAGTGCATTGGAAGGGAAGTAGCCAATCTTTACTCCCTCATTTTGGGAATGTCAAGGTTGAAGAAAAAAGCATGGAGTTGCCATGCAGTCTGCAGCCTGTAAAAAGGGAAGCTATATAACTGAACATACACGTCATCTTATTTAATTTCCCGTAGAATCTGTGGGTGAATTGAACGAGTGTCTAGACCAGGGATGGGCAACCTCACTGCCAGAGGGCCACTTGGAACCCCCCCACCCCCTCGCGGAGCTCTGACATTTTTTTATTTGTGGATTAGTCTTATGATAAAGGGAAATTGATTCCGATTCCTTATAATAAGCTATTGAAGTTAAATATACCTGGTTACTGAGCCCTGACCAACGTACAACTCCATTAGCTTGATGCTGGAGGAGAGTAATAGCCACTGATTTTTAATGCAGCACAGCCCTTTTACAATGCAACTGCATTGTAAGCCCTAAACCCCTTTCTATTCACATCGGTTACAAAAGAAGTATATTAATCACAACTATTCCTTCATTTTATTCTCTCCCATTCAGATGGCTAGACTTTGGACTTAGGGCAGAGGAGGCCCGATCAATAGACCTTCACAGGTCCAGCAGTTGATGGATCAGTGAACCGTGGCAACATTCCACCACATGTTGAGTAGTAAGCTGGTGGTTTCAGAATGAGAGCAGGACTCATGGCAGATTAAAAACCCAATATGGACAAAAAACAAGTCTGCTGATGAAGACTGTCAAGAACGATTGAAACTATAAAAATAGGAAGGGTCATTACATCATTGTGACAGCATTCTAAGTTTTGCATTGGTGCCACTTCTATACAAGTGAATGGGGCGGATACAGGGTGAAGGATAATTCTCCTTGGCTTCATCACTCCTCTCGTCTTCATTACTGGAGCATGTGTGGCATATGACAGAGATACACTCATCTGAGAAGGAATTGGGGATTGGATAAAGTACACCTCCCACAGCATCCAGCCAGACCTCGCGGACAAAACGGCCCCGAGGGCAGAGTGAGTGACTCGAGGAGAGCAGAGCGGGGAGCTAAACTAACCCAACTAGGAACCTAAGGCTATTCCATTACCCAGCCTGCTCCTGGCTGATGTCTGGTCGCAGGAAAATAAGATGGATGAAATATGATTCAGGTTAACCGAACAATGTCAGAGACTGTTGTGCCCACATCTTACAGAGACCTAGCTCGATCATAACATCCCAGCTCAAGCCATTACACTTGAGGGGCTGAGCGCAGGACTCCGGTGGGATGAGAGGAAACAGGCTGTGTTCACATTTACAATCGTTGTGCAACCCTTTGTTGTTGACAATAAATTATCCTTAAATCTTTTCACATACATGAAGTCATTGTTGAGATATAAAATATTGATTATAGTAGCTTTAAAAACAAAAGCAATCTATATCATTTTGCAAGATCTTCTGGTAATCAAAGTAACATTGAGCGTATCAGCACATCAATGCATGTTTCCTACTGTGTGTGTGTACTGGTGGTCCCTCATTACAAATGCAGTGAAACATAGCCATCCCACAGTACGTATCCCTCTGTAATTACACAATACAAGACGTCTCTCTTTCAGTCTGTTCTCATCTGTCTGTCAGTGTTTGTGACATGAGGTCCAGTTACAGTTATAAATAATGTCATTTTTACTGTGAGCAGTGCAATGCTTTGTTTAGTTAATATGGATGATGCACAAAGAGATGGCTGTTTAAATGTGAAACATAAATTAGCCAGTAATTTAGAAGAAGCCTGGAGGAAGAGATAAGCTTTAATTATTATTATTTTTGTGTGAATAGCTCATTTGGGATTTTGATTACGTTTGTTATATTTATTTTGTTTTGTTTTGTTTAAAGAAAATCATTTTTCACAGGCTTTGTATATGCAAGACCGGAAGATGTTTGTAAAAAAGTTGTGTCTTGTAATCCGATGTGGAATTGTCTCGACACAGAAATAAAAAAAATGATGAATGTACTGTAGAGCAGTTTTTGGTACCTTTCTCAGTGCGCAGCCTCTTGAAGGAGTCTGTTTTTGAAAGGCCAGGGTCAGAGATAACCTTGGAGCCCAGTTTGACTGTCAGGTTGATTGACTGGTAGCCCTGTGGAAGTTTGCGGTCGTACAGGAGTGTCAGTAGCTGGGCCAGGGTCATCTCAGATGGAAGGGGTTGACCTGGAGGGGAAGACAGGGAAAAGGCAAAAATTCACTTAATTAAGACGAACTTTGGCCGATTAGTTTGAGTTTTTGACTCCAACACCTTGATGTCCTGCTGCCAGATGTAAGTCGGAATGTGAACCGTGTACATGTAGTACCTGGAAGCAGCTTGTGGTAGAGGTGGAAGACAGGCACACTGATGGTTTTGGCTGAAGGATCCACACCAGACGAAGCAGTCAGCTTGTCACTCATCACGCGACCCCTCCTCGATGGAGGTCTGGGAGGGGTTGAAAGGGCTCGCTTGGACTGGGACTTCAATCCTGATGTCAGACACAGACCACATGGAAGCATCACAGGCCTGTTAGTCTTGTTCTCATCAATAGAATTACAGGTTAATATTTGTTTTGGAATCAAAACACAGACTTCGATATTGAAAGCTACCAACAGCTTACTTATTGTGGCAGTATTACATATCAATAAAGCTGATCATTGCCATGTGCTGATCACATCTCTGAAACAGATCATAGGACCCAGAGTACACAGGCACATTTTCCATCCAACTATTTATCTATCTATTTAGTGTTTCCTGTTTGTGAGTAAATAATCAACACAATTCCCTTTTCAATCTGATTGGGGTGTAGTCTGTGTGATAAAACACAGCGGCCAGCAGAGGTTGGCTAATTAGTGGATGGCTGGGTTGCCATTGTACACGGGGTGTGTACCTGAGGCCACAACAACACTGTAGTTGTCCTGGAATCCGCTGTCTGCTTTCATCTTTTCCTTTTCCTCATGATTCTTCTTCTCCTTGTCCTCCTTCTGCTCATTGATCAGCTTGGCTGTAATGCTGGGTGTGTCTGTTTGGATGTATAGAAGACAGAATGATATCGACTGAGTAATAGAAAATATTAGTATACGGTTGGACCGTAGATGGTCAATGTGCTAAATTGTGCCCAAATTGTTAGAAAGATGTCAGCAGTAATGAAACATACACTGCTCATTTAGTGCCACTAGACAGAAGGCTTTTATTGTGAAACTTTTATGCAGGATGTTGGGAGTATCATGCTCAGTCTTAATAGCAAACAATCAGATATCTTTAACAAATAATCAGTGAATAACAAGAGTATTTCTGTTACAGCAGATGCCAGAGAGTATACTATGACTCTGTTGATGATGGAATTAATGTGGCGCGTTGTACTCATTCACACAGTAGTATCTGCTTCTATCGGCTGCCAGGCTTACAAATCCATCTCATCTTGTTCTGTGTGTTGTTGTGTATGGTATGGTTCTAGTGAAAGGTTGAAGTTTTCTGTGTTAAAACATACCAGACACCCGGTCCAGGACTTCAGCCAGCGTGGTGGAGATGGGCAGATGGAGGGTGCGGTACTTGTGGCCTGCTCCATACATGGGATGCTGGATCATGTGGCTGGTGGCATTGATGCGACCTTTGTATAACTGAGAAGGAAAAGGGACAAAATGGTTTTGTATCTGTACGTCATAATAATATAACAATCGGTTTAGCCACAGCAAATTTCAGCAACTAAACAGTATTGAGGGTTTTTACATTTTTTTTTTTTCCCAAAGGTACCGAGAGGTCTAGGCTAAAGCATCATCATGAGCATCAGGCACACTGATTGGTTAATGCAAGTCTAGTCAGGAAATGGGTTCGTAACGGAAAAGAAAACAAGACTAAGATCTACAGCTACGATTGCAGCACTGTAAGGCTGTATGTTGCCAGCATTGATTAAACAGACATTTTTCTCTCCTATGTGAAAAGGTATTAAACAACAGAGAAACCCACCGGACAAGGAGACTGAAGGAAGACAGTGACCTTCTCGTCCTCCAGCATGAGCTGCAAGAAAAGCCTTCGAATGAAGCCTGAGATGTTTCCAGAGATAGGCACGTTGCCTCGCTGGGGTGCAGACTGGAAGAGCTCACAGAGAACCTGCAGCCAGAAAACATCTTAAAATCAATACAGCGACCAATAAATACACCCAAATAAAAATTGTTTTATATCAACAGGGTTCCAAATTCATTAAGAAATGACCTTTTAAATACATGATAAAAAACACAAAGCTTGAACTTCATTCTGCAACCAACACTAGGCTAATGAAAACATTAATATGTTTGATTTTTTTTTTTATTATTATGATTTATGATTATAATTTTTTATAATAGTCATTGAAAAACAAGTCTCCAGCAAATTTGTGTCTGGGCATTATCCTAACAGAGTGGAATATGATGGCAGACCTGAGCCATGAGCCGCTGGTTGTTAGGGTGGCAGGAGATGCACTGGAGAAAGAAGGCCACAGTGGCATTTTCCAGAGCAGTCCTCTGCTGGGTGGTGAGTCCTCCTGCCTGTCCAGAAGATGTTAAGGAGAAACGTGACCCTGAAGCCTGAGGCTGGGATGGAGGGGGACCTGCCGCAGATCCAGAGCCTAGTGGCTGACAGCCTGCATTGGCACCAGCACTAGCACTGGAATGGCACAGCAGGAAAAGCAGTGCTGTCCAGAGCGGGTTTACCTCTGGTCCTCCTAACCAGTCTTTCATGGCGTGACTGTTGCCTACTTCAGTCAGGAAGCGCAGCACCGGAGCGGCCAGCTCTGCAGCCAAAGGTGGCCGTATGTGTGAGGACGAGGAGTGGTAGTGGTGATGGTGATGTCGTCTCTCGGCCTGAGCAGCGGGCAGAGGCAGGTCGGCGCTGGCCAGAAGGCCGACACAGAACTGGGCCAGGCTGCGAACCAGCAGTGAGGGTAAGCCCGAGTCCAGCAGCTGCTCGATGGCTCCTGGAGACTGGGAGGCAGCTGCCAGCGTCGTTAACTGGGATTCAGACAGATTAATGGGAGGTCTTGCATGCTTTGAGTCGTCGGTAAGTCCTGCAGAGTTGGTCTTGGCGTCGTGCTGCTTTTTGCCATCGTCAGTCATGGCGAGGCGGTGGTGCTGGGCTTGAGAGTGACTGGCGCTAGGCACTGAGACGATCCCCATCCAGGACATGAGCAGGGAGAAGTAGCTGGGGTGGATGTGACACATGGAGCACAGCAGGCTGTCCACAGCCTTCTTCAGCACAATGTTGCATGGCAACGACATAGACCAGTTATACAGCAGCCTGGACGAAGAGAAAAGAATGGAATCATCATCAGTCATTAATCTATATTGATGTAGTGAATGAATACGAGGACATCTTTATTAAAACTAAGAAGGGTTAATAATTAGTGCAATATTAATTTACATTCATTATTTAACATGCGTAAAAAAAAAAAAAAGAAAGTAACGTTGAATACAGGGGACTAATATCTGAAAGGCCTTTATTAATGTATGTCTGTACCGTCTGTAACCACACAACTGCTGTAGCTAAATATTTAAATGCAACCTTGAAATGCATTGAAAGTCTCAGCAACAGCTGGGCAAATTGCCAAATGGTTGTAAACAAGTTCAAATGGCCTCATTCAGTAGTTTCTTTTTTCTTTCTTTGTGCATAAGAGATTAAAAATTATACATTTAATTAATGCAGTACTCTTTACAAGGTGAACAACACATGCATTTAATCTCTCCCTGTGTGTAAGCTTTGCTGCTGAGGCATATTAAGACTTGAGTTGTGTTGGAAGAGTTACAGAAATGTTACGAGGACCAATTGTATGTAAAAATGCCATCACATTTAGGTAGCGAGGTCTGAAAGGGAAGACTCTAATTTCACTTCTTTTTCTGATGAGAGTGAGCATATATTGACTTAGTTTCCATTTTAGGGTAAACTACTCCTTGCATGTATGCAAGTATGGTCTTAATAATAAGGAAAAAAATATATAACTGACTCAAAGAGTTCTCTGTTGAGCAGTGCAGGCAGGTCGTAGTCAACAGGCAGCTCGTAGCTGTGCCACAGGATAGCTGCGACACAGTGGAGGTGGGAGGGTGACGGCATTAGGAGGCCGTACTCTCTGGACGAAGCAGATGAAGAGCCAGCAACGGCGCCAGTGTATCCCATGGGGCCACTCATCTTGTGAGCCGCCACCCGCGAAGAGTCATGGACCCACTGCAGAAGAGCCTGGATCCTGAAGGGTGAAAATTGAGAGGATGTTTTGATAAATAATCAGAAACCTCATCACAAGGTTTGTAAAACTCTGCTATATCTCCTCAGCGTGAGGTGTGCCATCGTGGAATTTATATGCAACAAACACGACCATGTGACAGTAAAAGATGACAAGGAGAGTGTAAGGACACATTTAACTATTGCCGAGTCTGTCTGGAATATCACCTTGACAGAAAACTGATTCTCATTAGTTGTTATAAAGAGGGGGGCTTAAGGACAGTTGAGAGTCTGTGAAGTAAAAGCAAGATGTAGATGTACCTGTCTTTGGTTCCAGAGTCCTGTGTGGTGCCCAGCTGGTACAGGATGTCAATGGTGGAATCTGAGGAAAGGCCATTCAGTCGCCCAAACAGCAGAGGACTGTTCAAATCTACAAAGATAGAGGCAAAGACTAAAATAAGAATTGTTATCGTACTCTATAGTCAACAAGTCTCCGAGATGATTTTTGTCCCCCTGTGAACCTTCAACACATAATATGTGTTGCATATTATGGTAGATTTTTGAATCATTTATGGATTATTTTCTGTAGATGTGCAGGGTTCTGCTCCCCAACTCATTACATTGCATTTATTTAGCAGACACTTTGCCACATTACAAATGCTTTCAGGTTTGTTTGGGGGGGGCAGGTGACACTTAATAATGAATGCTTAAATACAAACCGGTCCTGAGCCTTACGCAACAAACCTGCTCATGGGGAAACCCAAAACGTTGTGAGAAGGTTCAGGTTTAGTCAGGTGTGGCCATTGAAAGTAATTTATTAAGAAGGTTTCTCTTTTTCTGACATGCATCCATGTATGCATGTTTGTTGCAAGTCTATAAAACATAGTCATAGGAAGAGGCAACGAGACAGAGTGTGGTTAATGCTTGATTAGCATGATTGACTCAATTTGTCAGTACCAGTGAGGTCTTAAAGACGCAGGCACAAGACTAGGTCTGTTCTCAGTTTTAAGCCCGTGCAGAATTCTAGCAAAGACCCCTTCAGTTGGCAAGACCGTTTTCATTAATGCCGCTTCACTTAATTTCTACTAATTACAGCAATGACCAGTTAACGGTTAGCACGATCCATGTCCTAGAAATGCATCCTATTTTGGTACAGCTGACCTGCTGTACACCGACTTAAAGACAGTTTACGCTGTCAACTCAATGGCATTAAATCAAATCAATGAACACACTTTTACTACCTGGTGGGCCAATCTGTCTTTTAAACTTTAACAACCTAATTTAAGGACCTCTTAATGCAAATGAATTTAAATATTTTAAGACTTTTTGATGCTTTCCCCTGTGGATCTGCTGCCTATGACACTGGAGAGATGCAGCTGTGACTCACTGGTAGGGTCGGTGCCAGAGGCGGCACAGTTCCTCAGCATAATGTCGATGAGTTTTAGTCCAATGCGAGTGGACTGCAGGCCAATCTTGACCAGCACAGCCTCGATGTTAGGCGAGTGCATGCCGCAGTAAGGTGACATGAGCAACGCGGCGCAGGTCTGCAGCAGGTTGGCGGTGGGTGCTGCAGCACTGGCCATCATGGCCTCCAGGTCACTGACATGGGTCAGGCAATGGTGGAGAAGACGCAGCCACCCGATGCTGTACGGGGAAAAGGAAAGATTACAACAACACCCACATCCAATACAAATGGGTATTCTCTCTGTCCAAATTCAGTTTTTGGTACCTGGTTTTAGAGACCTGGTCCTCAGAAGGCAAGAACGGGTTGTTGACGGTTGCAGAGGAGGTATTACCGAACGCCGTCAGGCCCAAGAGTTTGATCTGAGACAAACCCAGCGTGCTAGCATCACGAGGCCGATGCAGCCTCAGGCAAACAGCCGACGCAACCTCCGCCTTCACTAGCTGGATCTTTATGTACGTCAGGCCGCTGGTGATGACTGGGGTGGAGAGCGGCAACATATTGACCCCATCAGCACTGATCTCCACTGAGACGGAGGATGGGCAGGCTGGATGGTCGGAGGAAGGGGACACAGCAAAACATGAAGGAATGAGTTTATATCCAAGTGAGATGGAAAAGTGATGATTGCAAAAATATTAAAAAAGGAAAATCATTTTCCAAAGAATTCCACAGCACATTTTTTCTAATTTACTTTCATTGTTAAACTGGCTGCTACTCACTGGCTAGAGAGGCAAGGTGTGGCTGGATGTGGAGCTCTTTCAGCAGCACAGCAGCGGGGAGGTGGATGGTGAGGTCACACCAAGCCTCCTCCGGCAGGAAGATGTAGGACCAGGCTGCTGAGCGGGCCCGGCGGTGGGGTGGCGTGGCTTGGAGGAGGACCTCTGCTGGCTGAGCTGTGGGGCTGCTGGATGTGATGGTGCCTGGGACGAGACAAATAGATCATTTACAATTAGAAAACTTGATGTAAGGCTGTACGATATTTTACTTTAAGATTATTGTCCCACCAGATGTAACAAATTGAGGAGAAAGTAACTGAAAGCACCTAAGGGAGCAAAGTTGTGGAGTCCCTCAGCATTGTCTGGCTCTGAGGTCATCACTCTGGCTTTGAGGTTGCCATCCGCTGTCTTCCCTGGACCTGAATCTAAGAACTTCATGATGGTGGACACCATGCTGCGTGCTGTGTTCACAATTGCCCGGGTGCTGGTCACCATGTTGTTACAGATCAACTGTACACCACCTGAAAAACAAAAAGTTATAGTTTCTTGTTCAATCAGATTTTCCAAAGGTTGGGAAAGAGGCAAGTGTTGTGCATGTACAAACCCATGTCGTGGAAGGTCTTGAGAGCCTCGCTAGTATCCAACACTCGGAGGATGAACCACAAAAGAGGCTCCGACAGCTGACAGGTGGAAAGAGACCCCTACAAAATGTTTTTAAAACCGCATATTAAAGTTTTGGCATTGGTATTTTTTCAAGACGTATTTTAATACCAAATCCTCAAAGCCCAAACACCACAGCCTGATGCTCACCTGTCTGCCCATGTAACCACAGGCCATGTATGTGAGGATGGGCTGTAACATGACCTGCACTGAGGTGGCCCTCTTGCTGAGGGTGGTGAGGATGGTGAAAAGGCCGTCACCCACCGAGATGGCGTCTAGACCGCCATGAAAGTTCTCATGTTTGGTCAGGTGGAGACCGCTGGCTCCTGAGGAACAGAGAGAAGTGTCAGCTTGCAGCAGTAGTTATTTATCCTCCTCATATTTTTGTTTTTTCCTTGTTCTCTGGTTTGTTAAGAGTACAATTCACTCACAAGTGAAATTTCATTATCAACAAATTATTTCCCTGACGAGTTGAATTCAAAATCAATTAAACACACTGTTGTTCAATTCAATACACTCAGTTGTTTTAATGCTACAGCGTTACTTGGTCTGGTATGACCAGTAGATTATGGTCAGTAATGTTAGCTAATGTTTTGGGAAACATCAGCCAAATACTGCTGTAAGACTGACATTACAGAGTCAGTTTGTTGATTCCATGGGTATGTTACACTACATTTGAACAATTATCAATATTCCATAAAATGTGCCAGTGTTTCCTGTTCAGCAAACATTACATAGGCTAAATTCATCTTGTTCTCATTAAAAAATATATATATTTTAAATATAAACAACATACGTGGCCGTTTATTAGCATTCATTTGAATGCTAATAAAAAGTTTTAGTCAGGTTTGTGTCCAACTGTTGAATGCAAATCTAATATCTACTTTTATTTTAGCTCTGTTTTTGGTCTCTACCAACTAATAAAAAAATCTCTCTCCTAAACTGCTAAATGCTGTAAATGCATAAAAATGGTGGGCATAAAAATCAAAACAACGAGATGAAAGATGCTGAAACTGTAGGTAGATTGGTCTTACCTATGATCATGGCCATGGCACTGCTGTTGCACTGGCCCAGTGCCGACAAGATCTGGCTCATAATCTGCTGATTGGCTAGCACCAGGTCGGCCACACCTGCAGGGGGACCCTGACTAAACGCCGATCCACCAGCCACACTTTCTTTGCTGCCACAGACCTTCTCCTCGTCCGACACGCTGCTACCAGCTGCTTCACTGCCGGCCGGCGGCAGTCGTCCACTGAACTCTCTGTCCCCCGACAGAGGCAGCTGCACCAGCACGTTGACCAGCTTGAGCAGGTCGAACATCAGCTGGTCGCGTGTCGTCTCTCCACAGACAGCTTTCGCGTCTCCTGGCCTGATGATGTTGGCAAATAAACCACCAAAACAAGCCCGAGCCCCCACAGAGCTGTCTGAGCCGCTGCGGGAAACCAATTTGTCGGAGCAGGTGATGTAGTGGTGAACCAAGAATGTGATGGACTCGATGACGGAGGAGATGGTAGACACTGAGACGACCTCAAAGTTTTGCTCGAGAGTAAACTCCAGCAGCTTCACCTGAGCGTCCAATGGACCCTGGCCTGACTGGAACGGACCCCTGAAAGGGCGGGATGAACCATTAGTTGACAAAGACCATTCATAAGACATCTACTGAAATGTCTCATTGGTGACTGTGCTGTAACATGCAAACACTATTGTTGGAAAATGCATTACAGAGAAGCGATCGCATACCTCTCAGTAGACAGGATGTGCATGAGTTTGAGGAGGAACTCGCTGAAAATCTGCGGACTAGTGGAGGACAGGTGGACTTGCAGGCGGCTCAAAAACTCATGCATGGCCTGGGTGGCGGTGGGTCCCACCTGAGAGCTGTGCTGGCTTGTCCCATTGGTGCTGCTGCCAGACAGGAAGCGCACAAGGACATGAACCAGGGTGGGATCAGACACGATCTGCTGTGCTGTGCTTTCCTGAGAGCTCATTCCGTTGCTGGAGGCTGGAAGTTCAAACACAGATTTTATAAAAAAATCATTCAACACCAGACAATTGACAATACTACAAGGGCAAATAAAACACACTTAAAAAACTTAATTTAAATCACTTAAAGGAAATAAAGTTGTGGACTGCTGATCATTTTCAAAAAGGTAGATTGAATTCTTCTCTCCCACACAGCCTTTGGTTTACAATTATTTCATTAAACAATGAAAATACCTTTGCAGAGACTTAAAAGTTGTCCTTGTTGTTCAAGGTTACAGTATTTAGGATGTGAAAGACAAAAAACATTGCGATCATGACTTATGTTGTGGAAAATCAGATACAATCAATCAGCAAACGGATGTTTCAAAAAGAATAGTATTTATGAGATAGCTTTGCTAAAAGTACCTTCTAACTGGACGACTTTGGAGAAACTTAGGAATTTCTTACTTTGGTGTTCTAAAGTTAGGGCTGACACATCCATCTAAGTTTGGTGTGGCATAATTCATAAAGCATTTTAGATTGTATAGATACTAATAGATCCTCAGTTAATCAGATATTGTTTGATTCCACTTGACTTTATAAGTCCACATTTGTTTTATGAATTAAATCAGCGACTTTCCCATCAATGCATTAAATGTTTTTCTAAAATAGTTCTGTATTGGAAATGCATGGATACATTTTGTTTCACATTCACTGACACAAATCAATACCCTGTCTGATCAACCAATCACTGTAGACATAATGACCTAAGCTCTTTCATGGAACACACTCTCACACCAAAGACAAAAGGTTTCTTCGAGAGGAAGACTGAAAGTGTGACTATCTGAGTTCTAAGACCTTTCACACACGGAGGGAAACCAGTGAGAGGAAAGTACTGACCGCAGGCTGGCATGTTGGTCATCAGGGTGAGAGAGTGTAGCACCAGACACCATGTTCTCAGGGAGGTGTTGGGGTACCACGCCAGTACTGTTAGGAAACTGCTGATGGATGCTGGACACACACATAGACCAAAACATATATATAAATAAATATATAATAAAAACACAAAACAACTATGTGTAGGGACGTAACAGACTCAGCTTCTCTCTTTATCAAGTGTTGAGAAGGAGAGAAAGCGTGGTGGAGTCCTGACCTTGGTTGAGCGGGATGGTGGGCACTCGGCTGGCGTTGAACAGAAAGATGTCTGATCCGCTCTCTTCACTGCCGCCAGAACACGTGTTGAGACTGAGTGTTAACCACAGCTGCAGCAGAGACTCCAGCTGAGAGAGAAGAAACAGGTTTTCAATTAACTTTGTTTCCTGTTATACGGCACAAGTACATCCTGAAAGGGCCCTGCACTAGTCCTAAGTAAAATGCTGAAGTTATTGAATATCAAAACTGTAGTAAAATTGGTTATGACCCAGACTTTGGGGGCAAATAACATTTATGTAGCGTTTTTCTGTGAACCGCACAGGTTTTAATGCATGATGAATTACATAATTTATTACAAATCTGAAACTCACGTACAGTAACTGAATAAGTGGAATTTCGTCCAGGAATACAATCAATCAATACAATCCAGGATTTTCACTAAGGTCCAATGGACCTTGGAACGGATTAAAAATGAAATGGGAAAAGACCTATCCACGTAGACTAAAGGACTTTGTGCTTGTGTGTGCTGACCTGGACATGGTGGACCTGCAGCATGGAGAAGAGCTTGTTGAAGCAGCCACTCAACATGGGGATGGACGAGGGCTGGATCATGAGGCAGCCGGCTGGAGGAGAGCCTCCTCCATGGAGAGCCCTCAGCAGGGAGTCATCAGTCCCATTGGAGGCCTGGCTCACTGAAAGACACAAAGCAAGCAAATCTTTCAGCCGCGATACATAGAGACTGCCAATAGAAACCTTTGTCTGCAGGTTGTTGAGCACTTAATGTCAACTATTGAACAGCAGATATTTAAATAACCATGTCCTGTTTTCTTTAGTGTTGTGTAGTTACTTGTGGTTGAGCTTGAAGTGAGGGCCTGAAGAATCGAGTCAGCCTGTAGAGTTGCCATCATTTTGAGCATCAGTTCAGCCTGCTGCTCCAGTCCCACTTCTAGCCGGGCATCCAGTGCTGTGAAACAAAAAAGCAAAAGGTCAAAGACATAATGTTTATTTAGAGAGGTCAAGACTAGTCCCATAATCCAACCCCTACTCACCCTGTGACACTGAGACTGACAGACTCTGTGACCCGGGCTTTTCAGCAGCAACTGGAGGTTTGGACACTGGGATACCAACCCCTCCAATGTAGGGGTTGTACCCGTACGTGCCATAGTCAGCGCCCCAGTAGTCATACCAGGTACTGCTTATAGGCTGAGACAGGTTGGAGGAGGAGGAGATGTAAAACATGAGGGGGAAATAATTAGTCACTCTCCTGACAACAGATCAAATTCTACATTTACTTTCAAAACCCAAAATGCTGATTTAGCTGCTGAAAGTAAAATAGGTTATGCTACACTTAATGATTACATCAATTAATAAACTGCCACAAGAAGGCATCTTAATCACAAAACGTTACTTTTTCCTGTAAACATCAGACTATCTTCCAATATGTTGACTTCTTCTTGTAAAATCTTTTCTTGTACATTATATTGACCAATGACTTCTCAGTCACTTCAATACCCCATCAGGTAGGTGTAGCTTCATGGCTGTTTATTTCACCATTTACTAACTCAACCGTTAACTGCAATAACATCAATACACAAGCCAGTGGCAAAGAATGAACAAGTAAATAGATAGAATAAAAGAGAATAGGAGGTCATATTCAACATACCTTAAACACTTTGGCAGCGAGTGGATCTTTTTCCAAATCAATATCTAAAGGATCAATATCAACATCCATCAGATCTTGTAGCAAGTCAAAGTCTATGTCTTTATCTTTTTCCAAAGTTGACAGAGGTGGAGCACCTTTGGATAATGAAAACAGCCTTAATATTGCCAAGGAAGCACACTAGGAAAACATACAAGCAAGCCATAAGCTCCTCTTCTGGAGGAGAGTACAGGCACAACACAAAGGAATCTTTCTGTGAGAACACAGTTAGAAAAGTACAACATCTCATGGCATCCAAATTATTGTTATTATTTTTTTAATCACACAATGGAACATCAACTATAAACTAACAACAAATGTCAAATAGGCTAAATCTACATTTTTGAACTCCCACTCTTAAAGACGGACAATAATAAAACACATAAAGCCATACTGTTGAAAAAAGAGAACAGAAACAAAAACTTTATATTGTGATTATAAAGTGTGTGTTCATATCAACATCTGTGTGGTGTTGTGGGAGGTGTGGAGAATGGATGCGGCTACCCACGCACTTTGGAATAGTGAGGAGGTCCCCGTAGTACCTGCAATGATATCAGGCACCAAGGCCTCATCAATGCTCTCTACCAGGGGGATGGCTGTCTGCTGGGGGAGGCAGTCGTCCAAATCAGCCCCTGCTGAAGAGGACGACGCCCCGGCCTCGTCACCCACTCCCACCTCATCCATGACGTCCAGAGAGCCTGGAGACAGCAATTCACCTGGGACAACAACAAGGGTTTCATTTAATCACACTCACAGGGATGACGTGTTGAAGTGAGAACAGTCAGATCCAATGTGGCATCGTTAAACATTATACATCGCAGGTATAATGTGTACCATGTTCCCCATCTTAGTTTAGTGCGTAAGCATGCTTACTAATCGGCCCTAAACAGAAAAAGTAAAGTTGAGGCTTACAGGAATGTCATTAGTTTTGCAGGTATTAGAATTAGAATTTTTTATCCTTTGGTTTACGACCAGATGATGGCTCAAGATGAACAAGTCACAAGTTATTGAAATTCGTCTCAGGGGACCAGGAATGTGTGTACGACATTTCACAGCAATAGTTACTGAAGTTATTTATTTACAAGCATTTGAAAAATGCTGCTCAGTGGAATGCTGCTCTACAGTCGGACATTTTTTAACCTGATCAAACACCAGATGTTCAAAAACAACAGACATACAAACACACCAGCTGTCAATCAAGTCACAACCAATGTGACACCAAACCGCAAGCAAAGTAAACACACCTGCTAGGATGTCCTGTAGCATACACGTGAGGGAATACTGCGCCCAGGCCCCCCCCCAGGAGATGTCCCCGCGGTTAAAGTCGGTCCCCACAAGCAGGAGCAGCAGACGCTCCAGCTGCTGCTCAGACACCACCTCACACAGGTTGATTGTGGGTCTTGTAGCATTGGCTATCCTAGCAAGGACCTGAGGGGGTAACAAAAGTACTTATTAACTAACTAATTATACACATTACCAAATTTAATAAGTCTATGTACCAGTGTCAGGTGAATACCTTGCAGACAAAGAGCAACAAGTCAGCATGGCAGGTGAAGTCCATGGAGAGGAGGAAGAGGGCCAGCTTCTGCACCACAGAGATGCAGCGTTCATGGGACAGTGTAAAGGGCAGAGGTTCTACTTCTGGGGCTTCTTTGGCTGTACTGGACTCTGTGTCTAACGTCGAGCGGGGCCATTCGGCCGTCCGTCGCAGACGGATCAGGTCTTTAAAGTGCTGGAAGACAGAGGAAGGGCAAACAACCAATTATGAGACATTATTTTACTGTAAATGCATATGATTTAGGATAATGACTGGAAGACTCCCAGCTGTTGCTCTATGGTTAATGCACAGACATGACAGGGGTATTGATTTTCTCATATCACTCTTGGAAGAAAGCGAATCGTTTTATTTCACAAAACTGCCCTTAACATGTAGCTATCCATTGCAGTGTAAACATTATACCTTTCAGTAAGTCTACCTAAGACAGGTAATACATTTGAATTTATATGGAGTAGTGTTTGTGTCCACCTGATGAATGTAGTCTTTTAGCTCTGTTTTGGTCTCCAACACCTCCTGAGGATAAATATCTGTCTC
This sequence comes from Cottoperca gobio, assembly GCF_900634415.1. Taxonomy (NCBI): domain Eukaryota; kingdom Metazoa; phylum Chordata; class Actinopteri; order Perciformes; family Bovichtidae; genus Cottoperca; species Cottoperca gobio. The sequence goes on along the minus strand of NC_041369.1, from coordinate 1,765,458 downwards.
TTTAGATGCTAAATACTCCACTATGTTCAGCCGTCTGCCGTTTAGTGGCGAGCTGGTAGTGTACCGTCAGTTAAAAATAAGGTTGATGAGAGTAGTGAGATAAAACCACAGCAGTAAAAAACAAAACAATTAACTAAAAGATGCAGAAAAGCTCTGCAGAGGTGACTGATCATTCCCTTGTTCTTCACTACGAGTGACACCTTTGACATTATACAAAGTGACTCCATTTCCACTTCAAGTAAGTGGTTCTGATATTGTGATGTACATCACGGCCCATCGTTTACATTAATTGAAAGCTATTTAGATAGGATTTGCATAATTTCACACATCTACAGCCTGGTGTGTAAATTCCATCATAATAGACTAACCAAATTATGGCAAAAACTACAAAACAAAGATAGATAAAGAATCTAAATTGTGTTGGCATATGAGATGGAGACAATACACAACATACTTAATTATACACTTATACTTAAGTGTGTGCTGAACTGCTCACCTTGGATGTGGCCTGTTTGAGCTTGGCCTGTTCCACCAGCAGTTTGTACGAGGAGCCTTTGTTGCTCTGGATCTTCTCCTTCTCAATCTGCTCCACCAAAGCTTTCTGTTTTGCTTTCAATAGATTTAACTGCTACAATAAAAAGGGCATGATAAATATAAGCACTGCATAAGCATTCGAAAAGGAGTCAAACAGACATGAGAAAAACATTTTCCTGGGGTTTCTAATGTAGGACTTGTACAAGACTTGTCTGCACAGTTTCATGTATCAAGCTGTATCTGACTATTTAAAGAACACATTTATGAGTCTGGGTTTGAAGGTGTCGGTGTTGGAATGAGACACATTTACCTGCTTGTGGTGGACGAGCTGCTTGCGGATCTTGCGCGAGTAGAGTCGATCCAGGCTGCTGCTGCCTTTAGCTGACCTGCTGGAGTTCTGAGACTGAAGGCTGTTATTGATGAAGCTCCACTGAATACCTGAAGGACAGACCAACAACACTCATTTCAATCACAAGCAGTTGCTGGAAACAGCTGAAGAAGTGTCAACTACATAAAGAGGGGGCGTTATTCCATTTTCAACCTACAATCTGAATGATCTGAACAGCATAGAATATAAACTGATGATAGATCATTTGTCAATGACATCATTAAGACCTGATGAAACATGCATATTATATTTCCTTGAATTTTACTTCTTCAAGTAGTAAAGTCCTGTAGTGGAATAACAATTGTAAATTGTAGGTCTCAGACAAAAAGTGAATTCATCAAATGTGAAGGACAATTGTGCAGTTCATATACCTGTAAAAGTTCTCTCTCGTTCTTTCACTCCAAGGTGCTTCTTCCCACCTGAGGCCTCATCTTCTATATTGGCTACATAGTCCAACAGTCTGGACACCAACATCACGACCCAGCTGATCATGGGGATATCCAAAACACCTGGAAACACACAAACATACAGACTCTTGTACTTGTACCTCATTTGTCAAATGAATAATCTGCTGAATTAATAAATGTAAGTATACACATTCACAATGATGTAAATCTCTGTAATTTCTGCTCCATAAAATGTCATCAGCTCTGGTATGCATTTGTAACCCTGCCCCACTGATGGTCACTTTACCGTCACTCCTGCGCTGGGCAGCAGCTTGTGGCTGCTGCAGTGGAGACAGCAGACTGTCCAGCAGGTTCAGGAGGCCCTCCAACACACCACTGTTACTTAAGGATCTCTGGCCAATGCAGGACAGGAGCATGAACACCCTGGGATGAAATAAGATGGAAAATACTGCAGTTACTAGTGTCCACCAGAGAGCGAGAGAGAGAGAGAGAGAGGGAGCGAGAGAGAGAGAGAGAGGGCAAGAGAGGGGGCGAGAGAGAGAGCGAGAGGGGGCGAGAGAGGGGGCGAGAGAGGGAGCGAGAGAGGGAGAGAGAGAGAGAGGGAGAGAGAGGGAGAGAGAGGGGGGCGAGAGAGAGGGAGCGCAAGAGAGGGAGCGCAAGAGAGGGAGCGCGAGAGAAAGAGAGAGAGAAAGAGAGAGAGAGAAAGAGAGAGAGAGAAAGAGAGAGACAGCGAGAGAGAGAGAGAGAGAGGGAGAGAGAGGGAGAGAGAGGGAGAGAGAGGGAGAGAGAGGGAGAGAGCGAGAGAGAGCGAGAGAGAGGGGGCGAGAGAGAGGGAGCGAGATATGGAGAGATGGAGCGAGAGGGAGCGAGAGCAAGAGAGCAATAGAGAGCTAGATAAGGAGATAGGAAGAGAAAAAGAGAGCGATAAGGAGATAAAGAGAGAAAGATCGAAAAGAGAGCAATAAAGATAGAGAAAGGGAGATATGAGAGATAGAGAGTGCAAGAGAGGAAAGAGAGCAATAACGATAGAAAAGGGAGATAGGAGATAGAGAGAGAAAAAGAAAAAGAGAGAAAGAAAGAGACAGAGCGAAAGAGAGAGAGAGAGAGAGAGAAGTAGAGTATGAGAAGAGGAGAGATGAGATCTAGGATAAGAGATATAGAGCGAGAGCGAGAGAGAGCGCGAAGAGCGAGAACCCAGTAGATACAGGTCAGAGAGTATATGGAGAGAGACAGAGAGAGAGAGAGAGAGAGAGAGAGACAGAGACAGAGAGCGAGAGAGACAGAAGCACCTGCTGATCAAAGTGAAGTTAGCAACAACAAGGCTAACTTAAGGTGGGCTGACCTTTAAGGTGGACCAGCTATTCTCATTTTTGTGGAAAAAAAGACATTTGGCTGCTGGGCATGTCAACTTTTCTGGCCCCTACCTGTCCTGAGGGAAGATGAGCAGTTGTTCAGAGTTGTAGAGCTCTTGCAGTACGTTGGAGAGGAACTGGCCCCACCAACGCTCGCCTCCACAGAGCTGAACCAACAGCAGGCCGGCGTGAAGACGGATCTTAGGCGTCCCACTGATGCAAAGGTGTTTGAAAAGCTCCTCGCAGGCTTGGGCATGGAAGGTACTCTGGAGCACTGAGGGCACAGAGTGGCCTGAAAATATACAGACACATCATGTGTGAATTAACATCACAAGCAGGTTGCTGTCCATCTTCTACTGGTTAAATTCGGCATTTGTAACTTTGTCATCTCCAAAATATAACACATAAGGTGAACAATATTGCCAAAGCATCAAGTAAACTCAAATAATTATATTGAAAGAACAAGATAATGGTAGAAAACAATAAATATGTTTTGTTGCATGTGTGTATATATGTGCTTGTGTGGGATTCCGATTGTTTTATAAGTGAATCTAATCTTTGTGTGAGTGTTGCATAAGTCTACTGTATACAGAAGTGATTAATGTTTGTTTAAAGAAACAATTAACGGCAATGTTTGTGGGGTTTTTTTTAAATACAACTTGCTCACCATTGTTGGAGTGCAGCAGACTGAGGAGTGTGTCCAGAAGGTAGCGGATGATGGTCCTCAGCTGCTCTGTGGATGAGTTGTGAACCAGCTCCTGGACCTCCGGAGCACCGGCTGTTGGGAGAGATTTGCGGCTGGCCCCCAGTGATACACGCAGCCGCTGGACGGCGTGGTGAGCCAGGTTGAGTTGCAGCTGCAGCTGGATGCAGTCCTGGTAGGCTGAGAAAACACGCTGGTCCTCCTCCACCACCTTGTCTGGCTTTCGTAAGAAGTACTGGGCATTGTTAGCGCTGTTGAGAGGCGGCAGGTCGATGTTCTGCAGAAGGGTCTCCAGCCGATGGCAAGCTAGATTGTATCTGGTAAACAAGAACAGGAGATTAAAAGGGAATTAATACACGACTGAAAGTGGCCCCCAACATCTACATATATCTTCCTGTTTAAGTAACATTTGCTTAATTTTACAGTGGCCAGCTGTTTTAGGAAATTACTAATTCAATATCATACGAGTGAGACTTTTTATTTTATTTTTTAAACGTATGTCTTCAGTAGGGACCAATGGTCTTGGGGCTAAAAGTCATAGACAGTAGTACGAGTCAGAAAGTAATGAGATTGACAAAGTTTCGTTTTTTACGTGGGATTTGTTGATAAGAAAAATGTGAAATACTGCCTTTAATAAGCTTTCACCAAAGCATACACGTACAGTACCAGTCAACTTTGACTGGTAAGCACAACATATGCATGAATCTGACAGAATGCTCATGGTGCTATAGATAGAAAGATGTAGAATGAATGAAGCTTTTGAATGTCAAGACAATCCAAAACACCGATAAAAAAACCCACAAAGATGTCTCAGATGATGACATTTATTTTTTCACTAATGCTTGAGAAAATGATTAATCTAATGAACAGATTTTTGGTCAATTCAAGGCAAAGTCAGTCAAACGCAGTTGGAATACTCAAGTGCTGGAGCTGATTTACTCCCAGCCTTACCTGCACTGGATGTCCTCCTGCAGTGCCACCATCATGGTCAAGTGCTGATCCACATCAGGCTGACTGGCTGCCTCGCTCTCTCCCCGCAGGGGATCATGCATCAACTTAAGCTCACTCTCCCAAGGCAGGATGTAAGTGTGGCCATAGTAGAAGCCCAGTGGGATCTTTGCCCGAGCATTGGTGCTGCCGTAGCGCCCAATCACAGTGATCTAAGAGTTGTAAGAAGCAAACAAGGAGAATGCATTATTATGGTAAACTAACAAAAGCAAAAAAAACTCATCAGGTCGACAATCATGCAGCAAAATACATACCTTCATGAACCTGCATACAGGTGGTGGCAGCAGGTCGTGCAGAATGAGGGAGTGGGTGCTGATGTCGGTGGCCACCACAAGCCTGCGACCGTCCACCTCCTCACCCAGTGTCCAGATGTCTATCGACAGAGAGGCGAGGTCACCGCAGGTCGGGATCAGAGCGTCCGTCAGCAGCACGGGACGGCCAAAGTCCAGCGTGACAAAGCGACGAGCTCCTAGGGAGAAAGGAAACGGGAAGTTCACTCTGGAAAAATCTTTTTAGATGACATTTCCATACTTTGTTTATAACCTGTAACAAATGTAACATGATTGAAAAGAAACTTGCGGTACACTTTCATACTCTCAAATCAAAAATGTACTTCAGTATCTAAGAGTTCATATAAATGAACCTTTTCAAGCACCAGTTAGGTGGTATATATGTGATATTGCTACATGACATACCAGAGTGCATCCGCTCTATGATGATGGACTGGTGTGGAGGAGGCTGCAGGAAGTGAGACGCCTGGGAAATGGCCAGAGCCAGACCACTGCCCATGGGGCTCTGCGGTGAAAAGAAAACATTATTCCATTACTAAAAAAGAAACTTCAAATATTTTATTTTAGTGCACTTTTATTTTAGTGCACTGAGTCAGGTAAAAGGTAGCCTTTTAATTAACTCTTCTTTCACATTGTTTGTTACTCAGGCTGGGGATCGTTTAAAATGTTCATATCTAGTGTTGATGCCGAAGAGTCTTTTTTTAGATGCCAAAAGCAGACGATGTCCTTCCTTTTAACTACGGGTTCACATGCGCATCACACCTCGTGTATCCTGCGTCCGTTGGAGCGTTGGTTGTGTACATTAGAAATTATGAGGCTAAAAATAGTACATCTCCAGCCTTACTTTTACAAATATAAACTGTTTATGTTTTGCAAAAACCTGGGAACGAAAGATAAGGCAAAAAAAAGGAATGTTTGATATAATTTGATTGATACATATCACATTATAAATAAAGTTGCAATTTTGATGAGCTTAAATATTCCTTTAGGCTTAAACATTTTGAAAAATGATTGATTAAGCTGCAAACAAAGAATCTACATGCATAAATAAACTACACAAAACATCTTCAATCATGATCCTTACAGATCCCAGTGTGAAATGTTGGCAACAGTAAAGTTGCGTTTGTTGCAGGGTGCTTCTTTAAGTAGCCAAAGTATAACCAAACCAACAGTCCATTTCTATAACGACAGTTTCAGTTTCCTCTGAAGGAGCATCCAGTCTCTCCTGGCTTTGATCCCAACAGCAGCAGTTGGTGTATTCAAATAACTCAACCAACCCTACTGTGCCCGTTTTGGATTTCTTAAGGATTGCTACGTCGCAGGTCTTTATCTTGTTTTTCATATTCGTACAGTACAATTTTCAAAATCAATCCAAATGGGAACAAAAATTCAGGGGTTTCAATCACCTTGGCAGAGTGGGAAAGAATATAGAGGGACCATGTAGTCATTTGTAAGTAGTCAGATTGAGAATTGCACAAATTGAAATCCTTCACAGAGCATAGATCACTCCTTTAGAATAATCAATTCTGATCTCTGCTGGTATAGTCATAGACAAGTGTGCAACCTGCTTCATATGTTGTGGCAGTGCCCTGCAGTCAAGTCCTTTTAGAAGGGTTTCATACAGTTTTCAGAAATTATGAATATAAATCTCTCTCCTTGTCCTTGGTAAAAAACAGACAGGTGGGACGGAGTGGCTCACTGATCAGCTCCGGCACCAACGGCATGTACGTGTTGTTTTATGTCGATTGAGGGTTAAAGAAGCTGTAATGCTTTTGGTGAGAAACCATATTAATCTATTTTTTTATGTATAAAGGTTAAGCTAAGTGGGAGGGGTGGGTCAGTCATGGTTCAGTTACAGAGCAGGTAACCTTTTTAGACTTTGTGCATCCTAATAGTATTTTCTTTTGGGAAGATAATATAAATAATGAGAAACTCCCTTTCTATGATTTTTCTCACCACCTTCACCTTTGGAGGCGGGTAAATATATCACATCATGATAATGTCTAATATTGTCTCTTGGTATGCAACTGAGGTTTGATACCAAGCCTTGCATGAGAGAAGAGGGCGCTGCCATTAACCAACCAAGCATATAGCTGCATGTAACTAACCGTCTTGGCTTTCTGTGTGTTCTTGTGTGCGGCCAGGTTGACAGGGCCAGGGTCCATCATAGAGCCGGGGAACAGGTGAGCCAGCTCAGCGCTAAAGGCTGCCGACACCGCCTCGTTGGGCGGCGTGAGAGGAGGGGTCATGAAGAGGGGTGTAGTTTTAGGTGTCGGGGGGATGACATCAGAGGGGTGAATGAAGAAGCCCGGAGCAGAGGAGGGGTTGGAAGGTACAGAGTTGTGGATGGGTCCCACACTGGAGGCAGAGGCTGCTGCAGAGGTGGTCTGATGCAGCTTAGCCTCAAGCTTGGCCTTCTGTTCCCAGCACAGACAAAGAGGTGTTACTAACACAAGATAAAATACTTGACTGCTATTAAAACAGTATAATAACTTGCAGACAAAAATTCTACATCTGAATACTCCGGTAGTCATATATAAGCCAGAAGTGTGTGATGAAATGTTTCAGTTTGACTCAACCTGCATGGTCCGTTGGGATCTTTTTTCCAGAATGCCACATAAATAATAAGAGCAAAAGGGACGTGCGTGCGTGGCTTGATCTTTCACCTGCTGCTGCAGCTTCAGCAGCTGCTGTTGTTTCTCCTGCAGGACCTGCAGCTGCTGCTCCGCGGACACCATGGCGTGGGACAGTGATTGGAGCGCCACCTGAGCTGCAGAGCTCAGGGCTGTAGAAGCTTCCCCAACCGTTCCTGTCGACAGGCCACCCACCGCAGGAGTCACGCCAAATGTACTTACTGGGGTTAAAGAGTAACGGTTCAGGCAATGATCAGTTCACAAGGTTCGTATAGAGTAAAATTCAAGCACTTTTAAGTTCCTAAACCCAAAATTTCCAACCAATTTCTATCACATCTACATTGTTTCTATAAATACAATTTCAAAAAATGAAGTTTACAGAATTCCTGTATACCCCCAGCAATCAATTTATATGATCAATTTGTTTATTTTACCAGCTGTTAATATTATTTTAAATGCTCATGTTTTGATCATGATGCTCATCATTATGCTTAGTTAGCTCAGGTCTGCTCCACGTCTGGTGTGAGACGCCAGGACACAACATATAAATATTACGACTGGATCGTGTCATTTCAACTATTAAAGAAATATTGCTTTACATGAGTGATTGTGTATATGAAACACCAGAATGTGTTGAAAATCAAGCATTTTCAAGGAGTATATTCAAATTCAAGCATATTCCTAACCTTGAAAACACAACGGTAAAAATTAAGCATTTTCCAAACTTTGGAGACCTTTGGAACCCTGAGTTCATGTGCCAAAGACAATTGAGATGAAAGTAATGTTTACCGGTGAACATGCTGGCGTCATCTCGTTCCACCCGTGTGCCATCACTAGTGGAGATACAAGTAAAGTGCAACGGCTCTACTTCCAGGAGTCCTGTTAATGCAGTGAAGCTGCCTTCTGCTGCTGCACAGCTGCTCACTTTCCCATTCCCTGCAGGACACGCAACACAAAATCATTCAAGGAAACGTCTGAGCTTCAGCAGTCTCCTAACTCACTCCAGCTTTTCCCCATTTCACAATTACATAGTAGGGAAATAAAGATATACTGGGGGTTTTGCATTGCTCAATTATATCCAGCAAACGTTGACATTATATGCATATATCACTAAATTGTTACACCATGAAAACCTGCTTACATTTTATAGTATAGTATAGGAAACAAATGGATTAATGTAAGATTCTGAATTGATTTATAACTTCCAATAATTGATTTATAAAAAACGTTTTTCTCTCCAAAAGAACACAGATATTGCTACTGATGGCAGTGTACTGATCCTACACACCAAGTTAAAGTTGTGTGACTGGTTGAAAAATCACACAAAATACCAGTATTACATGTTATATTGGGGACAAGTTTCTGAGAAATAAAAAGGCAGCTCACCTAAAACAAAAATGTATGCCCCACTTTTATTTATGTAACAGGCAGCATTTGTATAACTTCAACTTGTTATTCTTGAAGTCATTTAGACATTTTAGTAAGAAGTATTTACCTCCTGTATTAAGTTTGCCTTTTTGTGTTAACAATATTGCAATCAGTTGATATAACGTTTTATGCTTGCACATTAAATCATTTTGATTAATCTCTCCTGTAACATGATATAACTGTTGACTTTCACGTTCTATTGAAGGGTGTTTACATCCATATCAGGTCAACAGTTAACAACAACTGGAGTCACCTTTATACATAATCACGATATTAAATGGCCAAAATGTATTGGACGAAGTTCAAACCATTTAATGTTATTTGATATACATTGTTTACCACTCAGTGACAGTCTGGTGTATCTTAATGTGAATAGCTCATACCTGACAGGATGTCAGAGAGATCAATCTCATCTGACTGGACTCCGATGCTGCTGTTGAAGGCATTCTTACAGGAGGACCCACTGACCTCCAGGTCAAAGAGCACCGGGTCAAACGGAGAGCTGTACAGGCCGTACCTGGAAGGAAGAGGACAGGACAGGGGAGAGGAGACGCTTGTGTTTAGGTAGAAACATCAAGGAAGTTAGAACAATGCTACAGAGACAATACCAACAAGTATAAATGAGCATTACTTCAGCAGTAGTTGGAACTACTTGTATCTACCAATTAATAAATTAGGTAATAGAATTAAATGGTGTTAGGCAGTCTTGCAGGTAATAGTTGAAGTACCTGGTCTGCAGCAGTGCCTCCAGTGGGGTGAGGCGGTCCTGCAGCTGTCGAGAGATGGTGGTGAGCAGGGAGGCGCAGGCGGTGCTGCAGCCTGCCAGGTCCTCTTCCTTCACATAGTTCAACAACACAAAGTACCAGAACACCGAGCCTGAAACAAGACAGCACAGGGAGAGGTAAGGCGATGAGTACTGGTGTATGTTGTTCTGTATTGTTGTTCAGTTACTTACCACCAGTTGCTGCTGCAGGCAAGTAAAGCATATTGTCTAGCATTGCCTTCAGAAGACTTACGCCAAAACCCTGCTGACTTGGGTCCCCTTTCCCATTGCTACAGCAAAAGAAAATACAACAGTATGTTCATTATTATCGTCATATAAATCCAAAATTCTCAAGTGATAAAGAAAGATCAAATGCTTCATCGTATAGGCCTTTTCCACTACTGGAACTAAACGAATGCAACATCTGGTTTATAACACGGCAAACAAATAATATCACAGGACGATGTGTTCTGCAAGGAAGTTTGCTTCCATATACAGGTATACAGGTTCTAATACTGAATAAAAAATGACTTTTTAAATAGCATTTCCAGTAATACTTGGGTGGTGTTGGTATTTTTGGTAAAATCAAGTAGCAATTCCAGTAGTCAACCATTTGGTTATATTTTATTTAGCTGCCCCCTCACCTCAGTTAACCTGGCCATCTGAACAGGGTGAAACTGATGCTATAAAGCGATAATGAGGGATTAAGGAATATTAGGATAGAAGTGCATCTCCCATCAATATAAAATACTACAACGATCCCTTTCAGCTGCTCAATTAATGTAATTTCACTGGTTAATGTTTACATGTTCATCCATTTGGTGGTCTCCTGTTTAGTATCAAGGCATTTATGCTACAGTCGTAAACTTCCCATAGTGTAAAAGAGCTTAAAGCATTACCACAGAAATAAACCATGCTTCTTACCTAATACAAAGTGCAAGAAAGCGAGCACATTTGTGCGCTATGCTCCGGCCAGCCTCGAAGAAACACATCCGCACAATTCCCGTTAGGCGCGTCCGGGACTTTGCCAGCAGGCCCTCCTTTCCTTCTCTTAAACTAAAAAGAAGACACAGGATATATTACACGTCTGTAAAATGTCAAATTAGAAGTAATGCATGACCCAGATGTTCTAGATCAGTGGTCCCCAAACTAAGGCCCCCTCCACATTTGGCCTAGCCCCCTGAACAATACCAGCGACGCATTATGATTTTTTTTTTCAGTCTGGCCACGCGAATCCTAGACTAGCCCCTGTCAAATAGAACGGAATAATGGCGAAAAGGTTAGGTAAGAGAAAAATTGATTCAGAATGCAGGGTATTTAACCTGCAGTGGTCAAACGATAATTTGTTTGTTCAATGCAAAGAAAAGGCTGTTTGTCTCATCTGTTATTTCCTGACTTTTTTTTCTGTGAAGATCCCAGAAAGGGTTATTAATATTTGGTTATGTGTGGCTTTTTGGAAGACAATAAATGTTTACGTTTAGGCACCCCTGCGATCGTCACACTTTTTCTGTTACAAACTGACCCCGGCCCCCATCAGAGAAGGGAACAATTATGTGGCCCTCACAGGAAAAAGTTTGGGGACCCCTGTTCTAGATGATGCAGTCGTATTTGCTGTGCAAAAGCTCTAGAACTACCTGCAAGGTCCATTGGAGAAAACCCCAGCCAGCCAGCACAAGATGTCGAGGATGAGGCTTTGGGCGTGTTCAGTGGCCGGGCTGCTGTCTGTGCGGCGACACAGCGCGTCCAGCAGCTTCTCGTGGAAGTCTGGGAACTGCAGCATAGCACAACGTTGGACCCTGAAAAGCACAGAGGAACAAAAATACAGTCCGGCTTAAAGTTAATATCGGCAATACGAACAGTAGAGACAAGCAATCCACAGAGGCACTGTCGTCTGATTGAATGTGTGTTAATGTTAACAATAAACTAACTTTCTCCGTTCCATGCGTTTAGTGTTCATTATGACAACATTTTGACAGTACTAACAGAACCTGATGTCCCATCCTTCAACAGTGATCTGACCTTTCTTTGGGCATTGATGTCTTCTTAAACCTTCTGATTGTGACAGAAACTTCCTGCAGCAGGTCACAGCCTCGCAGGTTTTCTACTTTCTTCGAGGGTGCTGAGGTCTCGCTTTTCACTGCAGAGACCTTCTCCTACAGACAGACAGACACAATAAACTAATGAAATGATGTGACTGTGCGTCAATGGTGAAGCAATCATTCATTTTATTACTTGACCTAAAATTTTAAAAAAAGGCACACATCAAAGTTCATTAAACAATGCCATTGTGAAAATGATGAATTTGGATATTTTGACAGTTTGAAATGTATCTGATTAAATATGTACAACTTTGTATCCTTTGCTTTGCAGAGGAGAACTACTAAGAGGATAGGTTTCATATTTTTCAAGTCCGTCCTAAAACAAAAGTCAGGTACACTCATACTAACCTAAAATAAACCTGAGAATATATTTTTGGACTAAACTAAGACTATGGAATTTGTCCCTCAGCACTTACATTAGAAGCACACGTGGCCAGTATGTATAAGAGATATTTTAAAAAATATGAATCTATCTTTAAAAAAAAAAAAACCTAGAAGCTGTGAATGTGTACCGGTACCTTAGAGGCCTGAGCCCGTTGCAGCAGGGTCGACAGTGAGTGGGCTTTGGTGCCCTGGGGCTTGGCACTAGGCATTCTCACCACAGGCCGGGGGCTCTCCTCCATGCCCCTGTCACTCACTGCTTTGATGTGAACCAGGAAGGAGCGGTACTTGCCTCCTGCCATGCCTGCAGTGGAGGGGAGCAACAGTACAACTGAGAAACACTGACAATTTGCATTCACAATTTAATATCCTCTTCCTGAGCACAAAAACCTTCAGGGTCAGGTTGGGATCGGGTCAGGCTGACTTTACAGAAACGGGTAACTGTTTTTACCTTTGACCAGCTTGGGACTGGTGAGGCTGAGCATGCCTGCGTGGCCAGAGAGGTCCAGCCCACTGGCCAGCCACACTGGACCACACAGGATATCCTCCTTGTGGTCCTCTAGGAATGGACACAGCATGGAACCTACAGCAAACACATTAACCACAATACTCAGGGCAGATAACACCCACATTAAGAGTTTGACAATGTTAAACAAAAACCATGAAAGATTACAAATAAAATGGATTGGATGATAAACTGACACAACACAATGTATAATCACCCAGTAGCCAATCAAATATGTATGTGCACACATTCCTGGTAAGTTAGTTAGAAACGTGAACAATGAGTTCTACTATTTACCTTGTAATCGTTTCAACATAAAATATCAGGTCAATATCAGATCAATCTTGAAATTCAAAGAGTATCATGATCATCCGCAAACTGCAACTTACCACGTTTATAGGTGCAGAAACGCAATACAAGCAAAGACATTTATAGTGAACTCTGGACCTTTATGACAAAGTTCCTCAGATATTTGATCGTCTTGGTTAAAATAATGACTTCGGAAAGTGAGAGAAACTATAAGATTTCCAAATCTGAAATCAAGCAAAAAGCAAATCTGAAAATGAACTGGTTGTATTCTTTACCTGATGTCTCCTCAATGTCCATGAACTGGATGTCCTCTGTGAAGTCGTGCAGCAGAGGCTGGCCGTTTCTTTCCCCGTTAGCATGGAGGATGCTGGAGAGGGGAAAGGAGATCTGTCTGTCCACCGCTGTCTCTGTTAAAGACATGAGGCCAGATTTAGACACAGATAATGGTTCCATATTCAAAAAGCCCTAATAATTCTAGCTGATATTGTAAGGACAAAAAGAAGATCTTGAAATACCCTGAAAACATTGTAGTTGCAAAGAACAATCTACCAACCTGGATGTATGTATACAGTACTGTACAGTTATTTAAAGCTTTCAAAAAGAATACATCTCAGTCGTGTCCTCACCGCTGACTTTGCCCAGCCCGGGTGCTTTGTTCTTCAGTAAAGTGACCTGGATCTGAGGAATGTTGATGATGTTGGCATTCAGGAGAAACTTGAAATCCACATGGCCCACCATGCAGGCCTTGGGCAGCACCAGCTCAAACACATGTTCGTCCCAGCTGGAGCTGCAAAGACAATATGGGTCACCAATTGTTTAGACATTCAACTAAAGCATTGCAGAGGACTCATTAGAAGAGGGGCCTTTCCATCAGCCATTTACTTTAAAAAGGGACTCCCCCTCTACTGAATATCTAGGAGTTAGGCTCGCAAAAAAAACTTACTGTTAAGAAAGATTAAGCAGACCTTGTAAGATGGTCCTTATTGTCATCAGACATGTCAAACCGAATTGAAACAATACAAATGAATGTAGCTATTCCATTAACCTTCTGTTGCACTTACCTCTAAATAATTTAGTGAATGAATGGAATATCTCAAGATTTGTGTGGAACAGTAAGAGGCCTCTGATTAAATATAAGACCCTACAGCAGCCTGAAGATACAGGCAGCCAAGTGAACAAGATTTTAAAAGAACGCGATTCATTTAGCGGCACTATATATTCTATACTTGGTAACTAACGACAGCAGGATTATGATCTGGATAAACCAATTGCCAAACAGAGCCCTTAGTGTACGGTTTAAGGCCTGCAAAAGGTGTCTTCTTGACAAACATGCAAGAATACTAAAATGGCCATAATCATATGTTTTGGGCTTGCCCTAGAATTTTTGGTTGTTATCAATAGATTGCCAACAAAATAATGAACAATTTTGGAAAGAAATTAATTGTTTCTCATATAATATTATTATATATCATATTATATTATTATACCTACCCAGATAAACTGATGGCACAGGATGAAAATCTCTTGTAAAACCTTTTTGCTGCTAGCTAGACAACCATCATGTGGAAGTGGCTGCAGGCCAACCCCTAAACTCTATGGGAAACTAACATGTCAATGTGAAATACTGAAATAAATGTTGCTCATATTTACAAAAGACATTCAAAGACCCGGTTCCTGTGCAATAACTCCTACCCATTCTTTTTGGTTGAAAATATCAATAAAATTAAAGATACCCATCACTCTGAAGCTTCCAGGTCCGAGTGTGTTGGGCTGCATCTCCGTGGTGCTGCTGGTGAAGGTGCTGTGGGTGGCGTCGCTGCTGCTGCTCTTGCTGCACCTCCACCCAGCATGGTGGCACAGTGGCCGAGAAGCGGGGGATCAACGTCTCGAAGCGTGTCAGCTCCACTAGTGACATCAGGCTCTCTGTGCTCAGCGGTTGGTCCACCAAGAGGTCCACTCCTGTAAAAAAAGGCAATTTCAGGGACAATTGCTAGACATCAGATTAACAGCATCACAGATAATGGAACACTGAAATGTGGTCCGAAATGCCAAACCCAAAGTGGAGAAGTAATAACAGAGAGTGTCTTGTGTCAGTGTTACCTGTGATCCCAGGGCTAGAGGGGTTGGAGGAGGGCTTGGCACCCTCAAGCAGCAGTTCAGCCCCTTTAGAAAGGGGGCCATCAATAAACATGTCTCCATCGTCTAGATCGTCACAGACCCCTCCAATTTGAAGGAAATGAAGTTCTCCACCTTCGGAGGAGGTAAGAAAAAAAATGAATACCTACAAATTATTTCACAAAGTTTATTTAATTTTACAGTATATCAACTCCTCTACCTGCAGGTGCTGAACTACTACAATATATGCATACAGTGAGTTATATAAACTGATACGCCATGAAGATATGTTGAGAAAACATATCCTACAGCAAGGCTGGACATCAACCTTGCTGATTTTGTTTTAATCATAATTACCAATTCACATTGCAGTGCAGCACATGCTGAATGAGAAGAAGCAAGATCTGTTTGATATTAATATAACTTCATACCAATAAATATATTAATGGACATCAGTAGTGATTTGATGGTTTAATTGTGCATCGAACACAATTCACTGACTGAGTCAGTCATTTTAGGTCAATTGATAATGTAATCATTCTACAGCTTAAAAATTAACTTGTCACTACTCTCTGGTGGACAAACACACACACACACACAGTCTACACACACAGTCTACATACACACACACACACACAAACAGTCCACACACACACAAACAGTCTAAACGCACACACAAACACACACACACAATTAACATTTGCCAAAAACTTAAGTGACAATCTTTTTAAGGAAATTACTGAATTAGTTAAACACAATACATTAAATACAATTAGATTAAAAAAACATTAATCAGGGCCAGTAGTCAACAGCGCTGCAGGGAAACAGCTCCAGGAAGGAAACACTCACCTTTGGTGCAGGCACAAAGGCGGTCAGTCCCGGAGCAATAGGTAACCGAGACAAAGGGGTCCGTCTCCTCTGCCGAACCTTCCTTCTTAGGCGGCTCCACCTTGGCCAGGACCTCCAACGTGGACAGGTCCAGTATCATAATGTATCCAGCCTGTGTGGTCACCACCAGGTGGCCCAGGCCAGTCACCTCTAACCGTTTGCTCTCTTTGTGGCTCAAGGCAGAGGTGGAGGGACTGATGACAGTAGTGCTGCTGCTGGTTGTGGCTGCTCCACATGCAGTCCCAGTTCCAGCAGAGCCTGCCGGGGCCATTCCAAACCCAAAAGAGCCCTTTTTGGACCCGGAGGGGAGAGCCTCCTCGGGAGCCTCTTCACTGTCATCCTCCCTGCTATCAAGCACATCTGGAGGAAGCAATATAAGAGAGGTGATGGCATCACAAGGGTCCCAGATCTGTTGCACCTTGACGGGTTCCTCATCCAAGGTGACAATACGGGTGGAGTAGTTGAGCTTGTAGAGTGCAAGATAGCCTCCACTCCCACCACTTGGGGACCGCTGCTGCTGCTGCTGCTGCTGCTGCTGCTGGTGGTCTCCTGGGGGCAGAATGAGGGGTGTCTGAGGCGGTGAGCCCCCAGAGTGGTGGCCTTCCACCCCATTGGCAACTGAGTGTAGGGAGTCTCCTTTGCGCTGGCTGCAGAGTGCAGAGTGCAGGCGGTTGAGATTGTTGAGAGCCTCGACTTGGTTTGATGCACTCAGAGATTCAGTGCCACATGGCTGCAGGCCGACCAGAAGGTGAACACCATCCCAGCAGGGCGTGATAGAGTCCACGTAAAGATTCTCCTCTTCCAGCGGTTTGGGAAGCCTCAAGCACTGCACCAGTGCTCCAGGTCGAGGCGGGGTAGAGGCAGTCGCTGCAGCCAGCGTGCTCCATTTGTCCATGTGACCGTCTAACCCTGCCAGATTAGTTGCTGCATCAGCAAACTGCTGAATGTAAGTGATAGGAGGATCCTGGAGAAGAAGCTGCTCGTGTGTGTCGAACTCCATCTCTATAATTTGTGGCACAGTGAAGCCCTCCTCGTGGAGCCCCTTGCTCATTAGGTTGTTCATTTGAGTAAACACCTGCCCTGAGGACTTGTCATCCACCTCTCTGATACTGTACAGCAGCAGAACAGGTATAGTCCTGCGCACAGCCGGTAGAGAGGAGGGGCTTGGTGGTTGGGAACCTACTAGGTTAGAGAAGCCCTGCTCCTGGGCTGCAATCTGGGGGTTGCAGGTCTCTATCTCCATGGGGCCTTGGTCCTGTAGAGGCCCAGGGTGGAAGGGCTCAGGGCCCTGAGTCCTAAGGGGACCATCTGTGGTCCTGCGTGATGTAGCTGAGGCTGTGGGTGGAGGTGGGGGTCCCGCCATGGGGGGGCCGGATGCTGAGCGGTAGCTGAGCAGGCCTCCGGCCAGCAGACAGGGAAAGGGAATGTTGTGGTGGTCAGCGACCTTGTCCTTTGCTTTGGCCTGGCTGTGGGCCTTGGCTTGGTTTAGTGAGGGGTTGGCACCCAATTCCTCCAGGTCCTTGACCGTGTCCTCCAGCACACTGGCCACCACCTCCCACTGGAGCTTCTCTGGCTGCTGGAGCACACTCAGCGACGTCAGCCCTAGGCTCACATCCATGCTCTCCCACTGGGACTGTTGGCCTGGAACAGAAGCAAGAGAAGAGGTCTGATGTTTTCAATGTCAAGAACATGACACCAATGAGGGAAAATGCCATTTCAATTAAGGCCTTATATAAAGAGAAAAAGAGATTGATGTTTAAATGAAAGCATTTAAAGTAAAAGTAGAAGTTAAAGTCAAGTCAAGTATCTACGTAGCTTCCGATAAAGTTTGTCCAAATCCAAAAAACATCACCAACACAGTGTATATTCAAGTTTTCATACCTGTTAATGACTCTGATCGGGAATGCTCGTCGCTGTCTGAATCCTCCAACTGGTCGTCACTGGAAACGAAGAAGTGGTTAAAAAAACAAATGACGAATGATGAAACACAAACTGATAACTGTGTTACTCACTGACTCATACAAGATTCCTACACAGAAAAAAGAACTGAGTTGTTGTGTCACAGTATGTGGCCACTCCAGTCATCCACACTTCTGTTATTATAGTTTTTTGAAAAGGCATGATCATGCTATGAAGGAGTTATTTACCAACTGTTTAAGGCTACAAGGAGCTAAAAATGATTAGTCACCTGTCATGTGAGTGACAGGTCATTAATCAGCTAGTTAGAGTTGACAGAACAGGGGCAAGGCAAGGCCTCTGGAGCTTTGAACAACACAATGTGAACAGGAGAAACCAGTCCATTTGGTGTGACTTTTCACCATCAAATTTCCCCCCAAAGAAATCCATTTGCCTGGGAAAAACTGTAAACTCCAGGAGATTAAAGGTCCTGACCAAGAAATAGTTTGGCACATTACCGTAAAACAGATGGCCCCTGTCCTTTTTTTTTTTAACCAACCTAGATATGGTAATAACCCACTTTATTTGGAGAAAAGAATAAGAAAATATTTTTGCAAAAGGCCTCAACTTAGTTACAACCTCACTTTCAGTTTTATTACTGGGCCTGTAACATTCGCGCCCTCTCCTTATAGGGCCAACCATTGAACCCTGACAGTGATCCAGCCTGGCTGCAGATGGAGCAGGCGTCATGTGTACCTTCTTCCTTGCATTTTCTCTTTACTGCATTTGCTTTTAAATTGTACAAAGGATATCTCTATTGTTACACAGTCCCTTAAAGGATGAGCCAAAATAAGACCGTTAGGATGTTCAGAGTAGCTCTCCACTTTTTTTCCTCCCTTCATAATTGATACTTCGTTTGAATTGTGGAAACAATGTTACATTGATGGAATATTTCCCTAATTTACCAGTTGTGCATTAAATGCACAACTTTGACTTCCACAAACCAAGTATTCCAGAATTCTCCAAATCAGCAATTTTATTAAATCCAACACATCGTCCTTTCCTAGACTGCCCGACAATACATGGAATCTCTGTTCTCCTTAGATGCCTCAGCTAAAGCAGCAATATTCTTTATATATCATTAATTATCTAGTTAGCAGAATACTTCCCTAGTAGTTTTGATCAGATATAACAGAGGACTTGAAGAATGTACATACAGCATCAATATGCATCAGGCAAGTAAAACTTTAAAGCCAAAATATATCCTAATCTAATTACAAGATCAGAGCCTTTATATTATTATTGGTACGCAGGATAGTTCTCCTAAAAACGGGAAAAAACCCACAATCTCCCAGTTACATATTATAGTAGTAGGGATGTCATTCAGCACTTACAACTAGAGAACCTTCCCTTCATGGACTACACTGAAACTAAGCTTTAAATCTCCTCATTTGAAATGTGCAGACCCTATAGTCATTGTTTATTATTATTGTCATTGTTTTACTATTCTTTTTGGACACAGCTCATCACTGAATCTTTTCACATTGGATTCTTAAGCAACTTGCGTGAATGTAGCCCGGACTTAGATCACTGTTCATCACGGCAGTTCAATCTGTTTGTTAGGACATGTATTAGACAAGTTGATGATGAAATGATAGTTTGTCTGCCCTCAAGGGTCAGGATGTTAACATTAAACTGAGGCTGATGCATTATTATGAATCTCATTAACTGTCCAGATCAGTGTAATTAAAATGTACAAACCTTAAAAAAAAGAATGGTGTATAAAGCTCTCAACTTGGAGTAACTTAACACCCCATGAAATTGTGTCTCGTGGTGTAATGTTGCAGCTTGCTGTTGTGACTTACAGCCTCACATGACCTTACATAAGAAAGACTCAAATGACTTCTGTGCAGTGAGGTTATTATATATTACATTATATATTTTTGACATTATGACACACACAGACTCTCAAGGTTGGTCTGAGTTATGCTTTGTTTCTTCTCTGCTGTAGACTATGGTTCACATGTTTCCATAGCAACCTCAGCCCTTAAGGATGTGTTGTTGTGTGGCACCTTGGGGTCGTTTACATTATTTATGTGTTCTTCTGGATTTCAAATTGAGGTCTATACACCGGTTATATAAAAAGGGGTGGATCAGTGTATAACACTGCAAATAGTGCATTTTTTTATGATTGCAATGATGGAGAGTTGCTGGTCTCCAACATCAACTGTCCAGTGTGTGTGTGTGTGTGTGTATATGTGTGTGTGTGTGTGTGTGTGTGTCACCTGTCTCCCTCTAGCTTGGGCAGGTCAGAGCAGGAGGATGACTCCTCCAGCCAGGCGAGGGTTGGTCTCCGAGAATCAGTAAGGGTCTGCTCACCACCGCACAGAATCAGCTGCCTCAGGATGGCCGGGTCGTATGGATTGATGTCAAACTTCAAGTGCATCTGTTAAGCACACAATTACACACTCTGTGGCCGACACAAACATCTTTCAAGTGAAACACAAAACAGATTATACAGTCTCATGCATTCACATTTAGATGCTCTGACCTTCATCATTTTAGAGACATCCCAGATGCAGATCTTGCCCCTCTTGGTGGCAGCAGCCAGAAACTGCGGGCAGCTGCCGAAGCCATAGCAGGCGATCTTGTCCAAACTGTCGGAGCTGTTGGGAAATTGGGCGGGGCTGGTGGCCAGTGTTACTGACAGTGGCACATTCTGCGTGTGCTCGCCCTTCACAAATGGGCAATTGGGAGAATGTCGCTCATGTTCTGACCTGGGGGTAGTAGAGAAATGTTGGTAATCATTGATATGTTATAGTAGCTAAATCAATGCATAATTAAAGAACTTGACTTACCAGGGTTCATCTGTAGGTTCCCAACAGACCAGACACACACTACAGGTGAAACACATGGCTCTGTCATCCCCTGTTGAGGCAGGCTGTGGAAAGACAAGGGGGAACAAACACTTACACAGCTGCATTCCCCACTATCCATTTTTATTCCATCCTGCCATTAGCAAACAACAGACTACACATATGGAGGCCTTTTTGATTGTTGTGGGTGACTTCAACCCCAGCACAAGTAATGTCTGTTGAGGGTGAGCAGCATGGTCAGGAACATCTCTCCCCCGGCCACAGACTGTTTGCCCTCCGGGAGGCAATACAGAACTGTTCCAGGGACCAGCAGGCTTAGGAACAGCTTCTTCCCCTCAGCTGTCACCTTGCTGAACTCTGCATCAGTGACACTGTTCATACTCTCAATACAGTTTATATAACATAGTAGTTAACCCCTTACTGTTTATTGTATTTATTACTCCTATACATATGTACATTACTGTACTTCCTTGTCTCAGTACTTGTACTCAGTGCAATGACAATAATATAGAATCTAATCAAATGTTTGTTGCTGATGGCAGCATTAACATTTATTGTTCCTTTGCAGACACTGATGACTCTTTGCAGAACTTAATATAGCTTTATGTTGATGTCATGACACCAAAGCACACACGTTTTAACAAGAGTCGTCTCCATGGTTACATTCTGTTTCTTCCTCTAACTGAATAATCTTGCAGTGACCTTAAACACCAACATGCTCTACTGTGCAGACAAAAAGCCCTTTGACTGCATGCAACTAATGTGAATGTGCATGAGAGTAAACAGGAATGTAAACCTTCAGAACCTACCTGGTGGTAAAACCCTGCTTGTGCCATTGGATCAGGCTGAGCCCACCTGTACCCGGCATGTGGCCACGATGTAAAAGTCTCCCTCCTGTTGGCCTCACTGTACATCAAAGATCTGTAGAGAACACCACATTTTAGAAGCATGTTCAGTATTCTGTTTGCTGGGGTGGAATGTGTCACAGTACCGGTTTTGTAGCTGACAATATGTGAAAACTTTGTCATATGTTGTGTATCATATATTACACATCCGTATACCATTTCAGAATCATAATCCATAACAATATACTATTTCAATGCTACTTGTAAAGAGAAGAGTAAATACGAGTTCCTCATTGGCATGGCCAGACTAACCTGGTACAAGGGCAAATAGTGCCTTAGCCCCTTATTGCTGGTGCCATGGAGAAAAATAAATAGTATAAATTATTTGTGCGCACAAATAGTTGACCATTGGTCTAGTTAGTAATTCAGCCTTGCCGATTGGAACGTGTCAATGGGCTGCATGATCAATTATCACTTTATTATTTTTGACACCTTATTATAATTCCTGTGCAAAATCATAGTTGTCATCTCTTCAGGAAAAACAATGACCAATAATAAAAACAAACCTAGTGTACAACTGATTATCTCCACCATGGTCTCGCAGGTAAATCTACATATAACATTTACATAGACACAGTGACGCTTAAAAACAAACACATTTAGAACCACTAACTCCCTGAAAGGGAATTTGGCATGTTTAACTTTTTAGTTTGATTCTTTAGAACACAAATCATTTGTTCCCCTGCTTGCTCACCTATCTACAGAGCGCCCAGGGCCCACACCAAGCTCAGGTCTGGCGCTTGACAAGAGGTAGGAGAGCCTGTCCATGATGGATGAGGCCACAGACAAGGCAGCTACATTCTGGTTTATCTTCTTGAGCTCACTGACGATTGCACTGGCCACCAGCTTCAGCACATGGTGGGGAAGATGGAAGGTCACCGTCGCCCACTGAAAGAGAACCCAAATATTAGAGAGAAGGATTTATTTAAGTAAAGAAAAAGTAGATCAGGAAGAGATCATACATCAATCTGACAATTTGCTGTCAAGCAGACACTGATACGAGTCAATTTCAGTACAGGATGACAAGTGTTCTTATTACATAGTAATACAAATGCAAGAAGGATAAAAAAGTGTCCTTTGTGAAACATTCACGCAATACCACACAAACATAACATTACTGAGGCAGAAATTTCAGGTTTTTATGCTCAAGAGCTCATTTGTTTTGTTTTTTTAACTGACAGAAGAAAATGTATTTTAGATGCCTTTAGTTAAAAAGCCCTTTAGGGGTGTAAGCAAAATTCCCAATTGAAAATATAACAGTTTAGGAGGCACAGTTCAGTATGTCTAGTACAGTGGGGTACACCACCAACAATATCAAATTATATACCAGTGTTTCCCCTACCATTGTCTTGGAGGGGCGCTGCGTCCCGCCAACGGAGCCCCGCCAACGGAGCCCCGCCAACGGAGCCCCGCCAACGGAGCCCCCGCTGAAATTCAAGGTGTTTTTTTGATTTTCTTTTAATTTTGTTTAAATTTTTATTCACAACTCACTT
This sequence comes from Cottoperca gobio, assembly GCF_900634415.1. Taxonomy (NCBI): domain Eukaryota; kingdom Metazoa; phylum Chordata; class Actinopteri; order Perciformes; family Bovichtidae; genus Cottoperca; species Cottoperca gobio. The sequence continues at coordinate 1,742,485 of NC_041369.1, read as the reverse complement.
TTCACACTCACAGGTGCTCTTTTATAAAATAAAATAAAATAAACACTTATGCTATTGATCTAATTTATGTGCACGTTTCAGTTTGTACTGTCTACTTTGCGCATTCACATTCTCTCCTTCGCTCCGTTTTGTGAAGGGCGGGGCTTCACAGCTGACACACACGTGCGCACACACCTACAGAGCGGAGGAAAGGAGAGGGGAGAACGAAATAGAAACCGCACCACGCACGCAAGAGAATATAGAAACAGTGTTGTGATTTAATAGTGTGTCCAATGTCGCTTCATATCTTGATCACAACGCTTCAAAAAACAATTTATGTAAGACAACACACTGTACTTTGGTTTCTTTTCATACTCAAATATCCCAAGAATTGGAACCATGACTCAATAACAAGCAGTCTGTCAATTGTCAACCTACAGTTTTTGTCTGATCCATTTCTCCTCCATTGAGAAACCTTAATAGTCCCGGACGTTGAAACTAAATCATAACAGAAACTTCTTCCGCTCTGACTTCTCCTTTGGGTTTACCACAGTGACAATGCTCACTATATGGGCTAGTCTAGTCTGATTAGCATCTTTAACATTGCCCAAGCTTTCAGGTTTGAATTCACAACTGCATTTGTATCGAGTACGTACCAAACACTGTAATTATACATCTCATTTACTCCATCCAATAGCCCATGTCAGGGTTCAATGTTAATGTTTTGTTTCACTTATCCAGTAGGGCAAGTGGGAACGAAATCTACTTGCCCAAAGTATTTTTTAGCAGTCATCAGTGCTGGATCGGTACTGCGCAAATTGTTTGGGTTTTTTTGCCACCGATAGGCGATTGTTTCTTTGTTGTTTAGTTATAGCAACTGGTATACAAGGCTCAAGACTTTGTGTCCTGGAACCATCATGCAAAATCATTTCAACCACCCCGAGGTCAGGGTAAACGGTCAAAAATTCTAATTCTAAATCTCAACCTTTTACTTTGTTATTGTCATCTATAGTGGTTATTTGCATAAAAATACACAGTTCAAATGAGTAGGAAATAAATTATTATAATTTCATTTAAATATTTGCTTCTTCTTGGGATTAGTTGTTTTTCATATTTTTATTGACTATCGGCCAATCGCGATTGGCGGCAGATCAATCGGGGCATCTTTAGCTTAACTATTTTTTATCACTTGCCCAACCAGGTAAGTGAGTTCTAAATCTAGATCTAAAAACCTGAACAGGCATTTTACTTGCCCTGGGCAAGCCCTGTAACTGTATATGCTACAGCTTTTAGAGAGGTCAGCAAGAATGGTGCTGTTACATGTAGCTGGTACAGCACCAAGGAAATGGTGCTGGACAGTGGGACAGCTGCCAGAAGCAGCACTAGCTTTGCCCTGCTGTGGACAACTACCAGAAGAAATTAGATATAAGAAGGCTTAAATTGAACAGCTGTTATTGCCTTTCCAATATGTTTGTCTTAGTGGTCTAAAATCACAGTTCCATCTGTCTGCTGAAAGGAGCAGGCTAAATGGTGTGTGAAAGTGTACAACCTGCCATCAACCAGCAGACGGCTGACAGCACTGTCCCAGGACTACAGACTTGTGTAGGTCATGTTAACATGGGCACGGAGTTTAGTATGCACTGCATGGTGTGAACATGATCATCTAATGTATCTTGCTGATTTTAATTGGTTCGGGCATAAATAACATCTAATTATGTGGATATTACACAAAAACTGTTCATATATTAAAGTTCTTACAGCTTAGGAAAATTGCTTAATAATTATGTTGCATCAACTCGAATATGGAAATGGTAAAAAAGATGCATAGCCATCAGAAATTAGAGGGTTACTTGGTGGGTACTTCAGTCTTAGGGATACAAAATAAAATAAAAGTGAGGAAAAAGTTTGGAAACTTGCCAGAGGGAGGATTTTGTGGCAAGAATGTTAAGTCCATAACTTACAGAGGACAATGAAAACAGGGATGTCGATAACGACCCTGGCAGACAGGGAGACAGTTTGGAAAGCCGGATTGTAGTGAAGGCAATTTGTTGCAGAAGTAACAGTGCTGGCTGGCAATGACAGCAGGAAGGCAGGAACCTCCCTCCTAACAGAGACTAAAAGATTGCTTCTTAGACCACAATTTAGCCTGTTTCTATTTGTAGAAATTTGTGAAATATATAGTTTCTGAAAGGTGTATGATTTTTTTTAAACTTTTAATCCATTTTTTTTCCCCACAGCTTCCAGCGATTGTGCTTCACCAGGCTAGACATTTACTTACACTGTACTGGCCACACAAATATAACATTTACATCAATCTTGTCACGCGATTTTGGATTAAACTGCAAGTATTAGGAGAGTTTTGTTTTGTCTCAGTCCTCCAGCACATTGGATTTTTAATTAAATCATGACTGTATGGTTAAAGTGCTGGCTTACCACTTTTATCTGAGGGTGTTTACATCGCAGTGGCCAACTGTGCCTGTTGGAGTAACGCCCTCTATTCACTGCTTACTTCTTCAGATTGGTTTGTTTTTACTTCAGCATACAGCCTTGTTTAGTTGTATTGAGTAGGTATTCTACACAATTAAAAAGCCCCCCCAGTCACAGAGTTCCCTGACATGACTTACAAACTAGCTATGGAAAGATTCTGAAAGGCACAGGATGATGTGTTCCTTTATCTGTGCTTCATTTTTTTTTTTAAACAAATTTTAGGGATGATGAAAAAGTTCATATAGACTTTGGAACATTAAGATATTAAGGTAATTGATTTTGAGAATATAAATAAATATAAAATGAGAATCTGTCTAGCTCTAGGTATTTCACTGAAACATTGGTTGTGACTTTCAGGTGTCACCAATAGCCAAATAAAAAAATCCTTAATGTGTTGATATGCGCAGAAACAGTAAACCTCTATTAAAACAGGGTATAAAATCCCCTTTTGAAAGGTTTCCAGACTAACCTTGGCCACTTTGTGATTGGCTGCCGTCTCGTGTGAGGTATTCTTCAGGCCTTCTTTGAGCTGGGTGATAAAGAGTTCATAGCCCTCTGTGTTAGACACATCAATCTTTTCCTGACAGGCTGAGAGCATCTGCTGGGCCTGAAAACAGACAAAAACACACACATATGAGTATATATACACATATGAGTATATATATATATATACACATATGAGTATATATATATTTTTTTTTTATTTATTTTTTTTACTTATAACTGCCGGAGCCAGACTCTGGTACTGTGTTCAAAACAATTGAACGGGTTTCATTGGTTATTGGGCAATTTGACACATGATAATGTGACTCTAGTCACACAGTCAGAAACAATTAACCTAACTACAGAACCCACAGAACAGTTTGGATAGCAGGGACGGACGGATGGACAGACACTTTAGAAACATACACGTCGAATTATGTTTATCCTCAAAGACTTAGTTATAAAAATTAAAATGGAAGAATGTGGAGAAGGCTAGTGTGATTCGAAAGTAATGAGGGCATGTGTGCGTGTGCGTGTGCGTGTGCAACACGTTTACCTGTACAGTTATGGTACAGGTGCCCGCCGCAGCCAAAAAACTGCGCAGCCCATTTGCCAGAGCACAAATGTATTTAATTCATTGCTCTTTTAAAATTAAAAGTATGGCAAGATTCAGCAAGTCCTTAAATGGCCTGTATCAGGCTTCAGTGAACATCAGCACCATAGTACATTTCCTGCCAAATTTTGCACCAATTAAATGTCTGTTATGTAGTGTATAGTATCTATTACAATTGGATACATGAAGGTTGTACGATCAATTAGTGTAACATCAATTACTGTGATAAGTATTTAGATAACATAGTAACAAATTCGATTTGTATTTAGCATAACAGTTTGTGTTGGTTTTGGCAATTAACATAATCAAGCTTTTGCTGATCAAGTTGGGAACATGACAGGGTTGGCTGTGCTTTTGTTTAACCACCACACTTGGAGGGTGCACAGCGCCGTTTCCTTTGGAGATCCCCCATCTTGTTGATACTCCAAGGTCTCCAAATTGAGTGTGCCTGCTTGCTCCAAGGAACAACACTACCTCAAGTTACACAACTGAGGTATGTAAATCCTGAGGTATACACACTTAATGGGGCTTTAAATTCTATTGAGGAAATAGAATTTTTGCACTCATCATGTGTAGACTGTAGCGTTGCTACCGTATTAAACTCGCTTCAAAACACAAGCAAGAAGCAGCGGCACAATCACATCCCGAACAGGCACAGCACTAGTAGTCCAGGCCAAACAAAGAAATTGGTGTCTAATATCAGGTGACAACAACCATCTCTGTAAGGAGCTTCCTGCAGTCTCTCTGAACAGTTCTCTCTTACCTCTGTGACTGGCAGCTCCAGTTGGACCATATCCTCAGGCTTGGCCACAGGAGGCTGAAGAGCTGTGTCCAGTAGCAGGATGCCATTCAGGTCCTTCCTGCATCCCACTGCATAGTCGTCCACAAAAAGCACCTTGTCCACTGCAGGAAAGTACTGACACCTGACACGACCGCCAGGTTTAGCTGTGACAGGAACAGAAGATAGCACACAGTGTCAGGAGGTTTGAAGGAAAAAGGCTAGAATGAAAGCTTAAAGTCACTACCTGAAAAACAGTTGAATTGTAATTTGAGATGATAATAATAATAATAATAATAATAATAATAATAATAATAATAATAATACACCTCAGTTATTCCCCTTGTTTGGTTTACCATCTTGTGCCCAATAAATCAAACATTTGTTAGGAAAAACAAGTCTGACTTGCCCGTCAGACCTTTTACACTGCTAGCATCAGTTGCTCTACTGTCTGGATAACTGGAGTATGAAACTTGATATGTTGTCTTAGCTAATACAAAACATCAACTTAAATAAAGTCATATTATAATTTCATTCTTTTCTACTCTAGAATTGAAAACACAGATATATTTACCAGCACTTTCTGCTACTTTGATGCATTACCTTGGAGTTTTACACAATTAACATTGCTGAGTGGCTTCTTTATAATATGAGATATGTTTAATTAAGTACCGTAATTTAAACAACGTTATGTTTGTACTCATTAAGCTTAATCTTCTATTGAATTGTCCTGACAACAACTTATTGCGGTATCTCCCTTTGGTTTGGTTTGGTTCTATTGGTTTTAACGGGTGGTGATTGACAGAAGGAGGGTCCTAAAGTAAACACACAAACTAAAAGCTATTGTTTGAAAGCCTGACAAAAAGACAAATAGAAACATGGCAGCATTAACATTAAACAATTAACAGAGCATCTTTCAAATTCTAAGCGTTTATTATCTTTCATTACTGTTCTATTGAAACGTAAGATATGACTAAGTTTGTTACTTGCAGTGATTAAAGTAAGGCTCTCCCTTAAAAAAACATTAAGATGAATGAGTGTGTAACAAATCCCCTTATCAATGACCAGACTATATTATCTGTTATTCCATTGTTTGTGCCCACATATACAAATTACAGGGTTCCTACACCTTTTCTAAATTCAAGCACTTTAAGCATTTCATGGTGCATTTTCAAGCTTTTCCAGCACCTTACAGCTGTAGTCAATTACATAATTATATACAGTACATACAGTACAGAATACTTATAACTTTTAAATACTTCTTCATATTAAATTAGATTGTGTGCGCGTGCTTGGCGTGGTTTCTATTTAGTTCTCCCCTCTCCTTTCTTCCGCTCTGTAAGTGTGTGCGCACGTGTGTGTGTGTGTCAGCTGTGAAGCCCCGCCCTTCGCAAAACGGAGCGAAGGAGAGAATGTGAATGCACAAAGTAGACAGTACAAACTGAAACGTGCACATAAATTAGATCAATAGCATAAGCATTTAGTTTATTTAATAAAAAAGCACCTGTCAATGTGAAAAGTGAGTTGTGAATAAAAAATATATATATATTGCCAAGACAATGGTAGGGGAAACACTGAATTAAGAAAATGGTATGGTTTAGAACTTGATATTGCCTGTTGTGCTTGCATAAGAATGTCACCTATATTTTAGCCACCATTACGCCAGAATAAACCGCAGGATTTCCCTTCCATTATAAGACTTTGGTAGTCCGCAGACATTTAGCATTTTTGTTTACAGTGCCCGAAAGTCCATTCATGTATTGTTTTGGTTGTGTAGTTTAATTTATGTTTTTATTTTATTTAGGATATTTTAATATTTCTTGTCACATTACAATTCCAATGTCTGAATATTCTTAAGTTATAATTCCATTGCTCTTTGAAAGGGTGTACTTGCATTATCATGCTACTATATTATCAATATATCAGTGGCAAAAAATGGTTTTAAAATGACAATAATATTGTTTATTGCAATTTTTTCTGGGACAATATATCGTCCAACAAAAGTAGTAATCGTGACAGGCCTAGTGTTCACTATGGTGGTACGGCTTCCAAATAAAACACCAGAAGGTTGTGAGTTCAGTAACAGGGCTGCCACCATTGTATTGTACCCCTGAGCAAGGTACTTAACCCTGAGCTGCTCCAGGGAGTCCCTGTAGTTAGTTTACTGTACGTTGCTCTGGATAAGAGCGTCTGCTAAATGACAAATAATTGTTATGTGTATGACATCCAAATTATTAAACATCTTAAGATCAGTATCCAGTCCTTGGCAAAATCACAGATGCGCAAAGTACTACACAATAGACGCATAACAAGATTTGTAGTTATTATAATACCTGAAATGTGCATACAGAGCAGGTTATACATTATAAGTACATATGCAAATTGTTAGTGACATAGTAGCATCTTTTTTTATTTTCTCTATACAGTAATATTCAATTACCCTTTCCTCACACTTGAGTGTTGTTGGACTGAATAAAAGTACCTGGAGTAAAGTAACGCAAGGCAATGCATCCAGCCTGCAGCTCTGTAAGCACACCATCTCTGACGTGTGAATTTATATCATATCATATATATTCACTTTGTCAGCGTCTTGAGCTGTGTGTTGCTTTGCGACACGTCAGAGTTGTGTGCTTACAGTCACACAGACTGTAGTGTTGGCCTATGCTGTGGGTGATTAGCAATGTATGAAAGTAAGTCTGCTAACCACTTTGAATTATGTTTTATTATTATTATCCATCCATCCATCCATCGTCTACCGCTTATCCGGGATCGGGTCGCGGGGGCAGCAGCTCCAGTAAGGAACCCCAATCTTCCCTTCTCCGGGCCACATCCTCTAGCTCCAACTGGGGGATCCTGAGGCGTTCACAGGCCAGTGAGGAGATATAATCTCTCCACCGAGTCCTGAGTCTTCCCCGGGGTCTCCTCCCAGCTGGACGTGCCTGGAACACCTCCCTAGGGAGGCGCCCAGGTGGCATCCTTACTAGATGCCCGAACCACCTCAACTGGCTCCTTTCAACGTAAAGGAGCAGCGGCTCTACTCCGAGTCTCTCACGGATGGCTGAGCTTCTCACCCTATCTCTAAGGGAGACGCCAGCCACCCGTCTGAGAAAACCCATTTCGGCCGCTTGTACCCGTGATCTCGTTCTTTCGGTCATGACCCAGCCTTCCTGACCATAGGTGAGGGTAGGAACGAAGATCGACCGGTATATTGAGAGCTTTGCCTTCTGGCTCAGCTCTCTTTTCGTCACAACGGTGCGGTAAAGTGACTGTAATACCGCCCCCGCTGCGCCGATTCTCCGGCCAATCTCTCGCTCCATTGTCCCCTCACTCGCGAACAAGACCCCGAGGTACTTGAACTCCTTCACTTGGGGTAATGGCTCATTCCCTACCCGGAGTAGGCAATCCACCGGTTTCCTGCTGAGAGCCATGGCCTCAGATTTGGAGGTGCTGATCCTCATCCCAACCGCTGCACACTCGGCTGCGAACCGATCCAGTGACTGTTGAAGGTCACAGACCGATGATGCCATAAGGACCACATCATCTGCAAAGAGCAGCGATGAGATCCTCAGGTCACCGAACTGCAACCCCTCTCCTCCACGACTACGCCTCGATATCCTATCTATGAAAATCACGAACAGGATTGGTGATAAAGCGCAGCCCTGGCGGAGGCCAACATTCACGGGAAACGAGTCCGACTTACTGCAGAGTATCCGGACACAACTCTCGCTTTGGGCGTACAGGGATTGGATGGCCCTCAAAAGTGACCCCCTCACCCCATACTCCCGCAGCACCTCCCACAGTATCACCCGGGGGACCCGGTCATACGCCTTCTCCAGATCCACAAAACACATGTAGACCGGATGGGCGTACTCCCAGGCCCCCTCCAGGATCCTTGCAAGAGTGAAGAGTTGGTCTGTTGTTCCACGACCAGGACGGAATCCGCATTGTTCCTCTTCAATTATTCTATTATCCTATTATTATTATTATTATTATTATTATTAGCTCTCAAAAAGCTAAAGCATTTTGAGCACTAATGCATTATCACACAAGTCATAATTTCCCCAAGTGGATGAATAATCTTGTATTTTGTAAGAATAGGCCTACATCTAAGCCTTCTTTTGATGAAAACACGAATGTAATTATATTCGGATCTACTCGTGCCCTAGATGGGCCGTGATATCATATCTATCAATTTACACAATCACAGTCGGAGACTTTATACCAGCTGTCCTTCCTGCATTTGGCAGTTTAAACTTTGTTACTTTTAGCCTGGATCATGTGTTAAACTTTTTCGTATTCGCCTAATGTTGTAGTTTGGTCTTCATTTGTAAAATATGACACTCTGCTGACCGTTCACTTGTCCATGTTTGCGATTGGTCATATGCTGCGAACCCCTTTTTATGTGAACACGCTCATATTCAGACTGAGAAACCCTGGGTTGATTTAGCGAGTTGATAACCACCGTCATTGGACCGCTTAGCAGGATCACGGTTGTTAGGGTTAGTTAAGCCAGATAACACAAAGATATCCAGGGTATGTTGAAATTGCGTCGTCGTACAGGCCTCAGCATTCAACCATCCAAACATTATGTCAGGATTTTTCCATTCTATCTTTGGTTTGTCATCCTCTCGTAATGAATCTCACAACACCAGACACTAGACAGCAGTATGCCACTGCCTGCCAATTGTTTTCCCAAAACAAGTATTGAAACAAATCTGGTCATAGCAAAACCATCCATCCAAATAAGTTTCAACTGGGATGAACCGTCTATCAATCACGATCGACAGACATCTGATGGTGAAAACACAACATCGGTCCTGACATGAAAACCATGAGCCTCAGCTGAAAATGTATTGAGATAAAAGTAAACTGAAAGTAAAGTAAACTGAAGATTCAGCAGCTCAGGTATATATAGTGTCACTTTTATGTACACGATGAACATACACAGCTTCCATGGGAGCAATTTTTTTTATCAATATTAGCTATTTGCAGTATAATCCATTGGTTATTTGTAACCGCTTATCCTTAACAGCTGACGATTGGTCTAGAGAGGAGGTACACCATGGACAGGTCGCCAAGCATTCACAGGGCTGACAAATAGACAACACTGCAGCAGAAACTTTCCTTTAAGTTATGACATAACTTTCCGCATTTAGAGGAACGTTTTTGGTGAAGGGGGTTGTTTGTAATACCGTTTCAACCATGTAAAGCACTTTTTGAAAAGTGCTGCATAAACAATGTGTAGTATTAATATTATTATGGATATTCCATCAAACAAAGAGATGTTTCATCTTACAGTCATCTGAAACAATCTTTAAATGGGCTGCAGCCTATCAAACACAATGTCATTGCAAATAACACAGTTCTACAATTGTACAGTATTTGCGTGAGCGACTATGTGTGGTAATACTGTTTACAGTCAACGCCCTCATTAACAAAAAGTTGAATACTGGTTGAGGAGGGAGACATGGACTCTAAATCACAGTAAACACTTCATATGGAAGCAGGTACTAATAAACAATTATTTTGCCTCACTTTATGTTGAAATATTACATGGTTCAAAGATAAAAGTCAGGGTGAAAGCTCTTCCAGAAATACTGACATCCATCAACAGATTAGCCCAATTTAAGATGTAAAAAGGTTAAATAATAGACCCCTGTCTATTGGACACCCAAACAAAGAGTGTTCATGAATTTTTCTAACGTTAACATGCAAAGATGTGTAAACAAAGCAGAGGACAATGATCACGTTGCAGTTACCAGGCGATTGTGGATCACAGTTTGAGAAACCAATTTCCTAGTCTTTGGAAACTTTGTATGCAATGTCCTGTCAGTACATTGTGACTGGACTTTGCGTGCAGACATGCAACACCACCAAGACAAATGTTAGGCTGGTTATTTGACTGAATTAGCCAAATATACCCAGTAAGCAAATATTGCCTTATTACACCAACTCTGCTGCATTATGTCGATTTACTTTCAAAATCACACCAATGCTTTCAACTGACAGTATAAACGATAGGCTGTGAAGTTAAGCAGCTAAAGTGCCGCTTGCTAGCTTAGTAGCTATTACAGTCATTCTTATTAGCACGCCGTAACGTTACTACCTTTAACTATGTAACATTATGTGTGCTACATTAGGTGCTCAAAATATGAATTGTAATAGTTACGACATATCTGACAGAGCAATAGAATGACAGGAACTGACAGGAAAGGTTGCCCGGCTAACTAGCGTTGTGCTGAGTTAACCAGCTAGCTATTAGCTTGTATGGTATATGGCATGTTGCAACTGTGGTAAACAGTAGCAAACACAGGCGTTCGAGAAGCACTAGTTTACATTGACAATAAACAGATCAACGTCCAAAGACGGTGCACAAGCACAAGCAGAACAGGCTGAACGAATCCTGTTTGCGAAATAATCAAACTAGGCCCAAAGACAACTACTAGGAACAGCTAAAGCTAGCCTGTGTCGTGTTTAACGTTAGTGTCTGTTGACAATCAGTGGTTGGTTTCTCAAAACTGAAACTGTTGGTGTCAGGGCTTGACAGAGGGCTCCGGTGCTTACCGTGCATCGCTGAAGCCTGGAGAATGGCCCCCGAAGTGCCGTCAATTACTTTGATACTGCCGCGACTGGTAACGGCCAGGATAGCGTTGAGGGCCGGGTGGTAGGAAAGGCTTCGCAGGCCCTCCTCGTCGCAACGCAGGCAACCGTCTCTCAGTACAATCCAGTCTGAAGAGGTGGACGAGCCGGAGCCCGGCGAGGCCGCGGCCGCCATCTTTCCTTATTTTTCCCTTCCCTTCCTTTCTGGGGTTTGTAAGGATCAGACGATACACGTAATACTGCTAATTCTATAAGACTATCTCCGAACTATCACTCCTGTGCCACTGCTGACTCCTTCTGCGGCTTCTTCTCCTCCGCCCGTTACCGCAGCAGTGGCTATTCACCATCAGCGCTGAGGAACTCCAGGCTGGGCTTTCTGTCAGTTACACGATAGGTAAACGGCGCTAGCGTATCTCTCCGGCACTTCCCGCGATAACACCAAGTCCAAACGAGAACAGCGGATGGAATAAATAATAAGAACGTCACACATAGCTCTGCAACGAACAAGTAACAAAGGTTACAATGTTTATTTTATTGTGCTGTAACAGTTATATACACAATTGATGCTGTACATTTATAGAACACCAAAAACTACTACCATTACCACAGTTTAATCTGACACTTTGAATGAAAACTTTATATTAGCTTTACAGACCAGGCATTTTTATTGTACTGAATTGCATTATATTTTAAACAACAAACTAGCAACTAACAATATATTCACCATTGATTTATTTATGCGTCACATTTTTATTTGTTATTTGTATCTTAAAAAAGACAATTAGACACCCAATGAAAGGCAAGTTTATTTATATAGCACATTTCAACAAGGCATTACAAAAACATTAAAAGCATTTATTAAAAAACTCTGGATAAGAGCATCTGCTAAATGACAAATGTAAAATGTAATCTAAAAACGAGCTAAAATAGAATAAAATGGGATTGCAGCAGCAAACAGAAAAGTCTTCAGCCTTGATTTAAAAGAAGTTGCGTCAGTTTTCTTGGAGTTTGTTCCAGATTCAGTATATGTTGCATAATAAAAACTGAACTGCTTCTCCATGTTTCTTTTTGATGCTGGGGACAGAAAGCAGACCCGTCCCTGACAACCTGAGAGTTCTGGATGGTTCATGATGTAGCAGAAGATCCAAATAAACCATTCAGTGCTTTATAAGCCAACAGTAGTATATTGAAGTCAATTCTTTGACAGACAGGAAGCTGATGTAAAGACCTTAAAACTGGAGTGATGTGATCCACTTTCTGGGTGTTAGTGAGGACACAAGCAGCAGAGTTCTGAATCAGCTGCAGCAGTGAACATTTAAACAACACTACCGCAAATCTCACAACCCTTCACCCTCCCACCTACTTTGTTGGGAAAGTAAATTCAAAGAAATAATGCATCAACAATTAAATAATAAGTAAACAAAAACAATAAAAAAAGACTGTAAGATCATAAAAAAAATTGCATTTGATCTTTTTTCCAATAAAAGCAATCAGAGGCAATAGCATTTAATATATATTTTTGGAAGATTATTAAACACAGTTGAGAGACTTTTGAATAAGTTTATCCAGTAATCACAAAGGCTAGGGCACTATCCAGCACTATGGTCCATCCTCTGTACATTATAATGTTCTTGCGATCCCTGTGTGTGGAACTCCAACCTCCCCCGACAAATAAAACTCAGCTTCTTCCATGCAACAGTGGAGTCTGTTCTCCTGTATGGCAGTGAATGCTGGACCCTGAAGCCCACCCTGCAGAAATCCCTAGATGGGTGCTACACGAGAATGCTGCGTGTGGTACTTGGCATCAACAAGGATGAGCATGTCACCAACACGCACTTGTATGAGGGGGCGCTAAGGGTGGGTGAGAAAACAGCAGTGAGGAGAATGAGGCTGGCAGGTCACTGCCAGAGACACCAAGAGCTGCCAGCCAGCAAACTTGTGCTGTGGGAGCCAACACACGGGCACTGATCACGAGGGCGTCCCGCAATAACATACGTGGATATACTCAGGAAAGATGCGGGAGCAGAAAATACTGGCGAGCTAGCCAGATGCATGGAGGATCGGGATGACTGGAAGCACCGATGGAAGGCCCGTCTGAAGACGACCTAGTAGATCCCAGTCATAAAAAGCACCCAATGCATACTTAAATGAAGCATGACTTGCAGGAAAGCGCAGGTGTAATTAATATCACAAATAATGACTGCATTACAGAAATGCTTACTTGGACAACTATGGTTAGCCGTGTTGTTAGTTCTACTTGGGCTTTTCCCGATACGACAAGTTGAAACGTCTTCAGGGAAAATGTTTATCAAGACTAAGCAATATTGTAGGGAATCTTTTTTAGTGTTTTTTAAGTTTCCAAAGTGTGAAGGAAAGGTAAATAGCCTAAACTACATCAAGTCAGAAACAAAATATCATTTCATTTATGTAAAAAAATGTAGTGACTGACCTCAGTAATGCAGCGTGGGCAACTCAGAAATTAAGTATCCACTGTATCCACAGGAGTTCCCAAAGGACAAAAACAACTCACTTGTCCCCTGATTCATTCATTTCTGCTCTCGATTTCCTAGTTTGGCCTGTCAAATTACTTAATTTGGGCTCTTCATTCAAATAATTTTTGCACACAGATTACTTAATTTGTAATTATTTTCTTAATACCCCGCTGTTGTTTATGGCATGAGACTCCTGCTTTCAAACTGTCTCTCGCTCTCTCGCAGCCCAAACAAGTCACTCCTTAACCATTACACTACAGAATGGGCGGAATGGAAGGCCACTTCTGTTAGCTGCAGCATTTATTTATGGACAAACTGAAACCTGCACTGCATTTACTACCACTGTGTACCAAAAGTGTACTGTTAATTTCCTCTCTGCTCTACCAACATCTGTCTGCTGCAACTATGTCAACAAGCGACATATATAGGATTCCCTCATGTTTGAAATATATATACACTCATAGGAAAACATAGATAAACTAATACAGAAAAAAACAGTGGCACCACAAATTATGATATTTTAGAGCTCCCCATATATTTCTCAAATGATCGACCACACCCTGTACAACTGTTACATTCAATGCTGACCCATCTGCAAATTCCACTCATTTACACTAAACGATGGCCCTAAAAAGTGACAATTTGGTTGATAATGATACAACATTGTTATGTCATTGGGAGTTTACAGTTTTGTAACAACCCCACTGGCTATAACTGGCATGCAGTGATATCATTAACCAAACAGTTGTCAAAGTTTTTAACTTTACGTAAGAATGGCAGTGGCAGTTTGTCTGAGTCCTACCGACTTTGTTGATCCCCTGACTTTTCCTGCAATGCCTCCAGGTGGACATTTCTTGGCCTTTCGCAAAATATTTTGAGAGTTATTTTGAGTGTTAAGTGGATTCTCATGAGATTTGGTACACACATTTATGTTCCCCTCAGGATTAATTGTTTCCTCAGATCGTTTGACTTTTCCTCCAACAACATCAGGGCAGAATTTCTATTGGTCCAATATTGGTTTATGACTAAATACCTGCAAAACTAATGAAAACCCCATCAACCTCAGCTATACCTGTCAACATTGGAATTTCAAAATAAGGGGAATATTTTGCCGGACTCCGCCCATATTTTAACAGCTCTCAGCCACCAATGTAAACGTAAACACATAAGGGACGGCTATATACATTCAGGAAATACATGTTTATTTAAAGTATGTATTGCTTGTACAGACATGTTTATAAGATTTATGTATTTTATTTGATGAGTTATTATCATCAATGTATTTGATGATTGATGAGTTGTGTGGCTTTGTTTCCCCCGACGAGTAGCCTACTTCCTTGAGATGGCAGAGTCTGGAAACATGTCCGCTGCACTGCGACTGAAATCATTGCAGAAGCTGAAGGCTACATTATTTTTTGGCGCAAAGCATCGACATCTTTCCCTCAGCTTTGGCCACTTGGTTTACCTCCGACACAGTTCTTATCACACATGAAGTCATTGACAGTGTATGTTTTGTGCCTCTTGGCGTGCTTGTGCTTGGACGATTCTTCTTGCTGGCGAACATCGCTTATTCCGCTGTGTGCGATGCTAACATCTGAATGGCACACTTTACAAAAAGCACGAGTTTGCCCGACTCTGCTTTTAATAAATAAGGGAAGGTCTCTTCTCATTTGGCAGGTACTTACATAAAGTTTTAACTTGTTTGGCAGGTACAACTACGTCTCCACCTATCTCCCGTTCACTGTGACTCATCCATATGCTCTCGTCTTCTTCTGTGTTATTGTTCCTGTTCTCTTCTTCTGTGTGTTTACTGGCGCATAACGTTTTTCAGCTAAAGTTAAAGATAATACTGCCACCTGCTCTAACGGAGGGCACTTTACACTTTTTTTTAATTAGGCCTATGAAAGTGTAAAAATACGGGAGGGTTGACAGGTATGACCTCAGCTGTACTTTGTTATGTGCTAATTAGCTAATGTTAGCATGCTATCATGCTACACTCTGATGGTGGTCAACATCCTACCTGCTTCACATCCGCATTTTAGCATTGTCAAAGTGAGCATGTTAGCATGCCACTCTTTGCATTTAGCTGAAAGCACAGCCTCACAGAGCCGCATGGCTATAGTTGTGTTGGGTTTGTCTTGTTTGTCTGAAGGTTATGTAGCTTGTGATGCAGCCTAGAAAGTCTTAGTTAATAGTACTGGTCGGGGATGGACTGTGCTAGCATTAACTGCAATGTAGCTGTTTAATGTTCCTGGTGTGTACATGTTATCACTCAACTTGATCATTTTGAACACACAAGGCAGTTGTCTCATCGTTTGATGGAACTGGAACTGATCTTCTGTGACGCAAGATTCTGTTTTCTCATTAAATCAGCTGACTGGGTCTGAAATGTTCTGCATCAATTAAATCAGAAAAACATACACACAAAGAGGCTTATAATGTTTTAGTTTTCACTTTCACAAGAATGTCAAGAATGTTCGGTATTGTTCAGCAACTGAGGAAAGCCACCTTTCAATTGATGATGATTCTGTTAAGAAAATTGAAAGAAAGTTATGGAAAGAATCAAACAGGATTGCTTTTATTGAAGTTTCATGCCATTTGACATCCGCCCTGCACCTCCTGGACAGCAGACTATAAAACAAGAAGAAGCTCTAATCTCTATCTCTTGCTTGTTTGTTCTTTTATCCTGACTCTTCAACTGCTGTTGTTGCTCTAATCGCTTTCCAGAAATGTTGCCTATGCGGCCGGCTGGTGGTGCAGCTGGGCATGTAATTAAGATCATAAGTAGAATTTAATTTTATCAACTTGCTAAAGGAGCAAGCCGCTGCTCCTTTACGTTGAAAGGAGCCACTTGAGGTGGTTCGGGCATCTAGTAAGGATGCCACCTGGGCGCCTCCCTAGGGAGGTGTTCCAGGCAAGTCCAGCTGGGAGGAGACCCCGGGGAAGACCCAGATTATATCTCCTCACTGGGAACGCCTCGGGATCACCCAGTCGGAGCTGACGGATGTGGCCCGGAGAAGGGAAGATTGGGGTTCCTTACTGGAGCTGCTGCCCCCGCTACCCGACCCCGGATAAGCGGTAGACGATGGATGGATGGAACTTGCTTCAAAACCTTCCCTTGTGCTTTCCAAATTCCCGGCTGCTGAATGGTACATTCATTCAATTTAATTGTTCAACGTCAAGGATATCCTCCACTGATTTTACCTGCCATCACGGTAGTCCTCCGTTTAAGAACTTGATTATGGAGTTTGTGTGAATGAAGCATTATGGTCACTGTACACAAGTACAGAACTCACTAGCAATCTCCAGAATTGAGACTAACTTAATTAATTGGCTATCAATTTTCACACTCCTTTATCTTTTGTACCAATTCATGTTTATGATGTTTATTAACATTTAATTATTAATAATCATTACATTGTGGTATTAATTAATGCGTTTACACTACAGTATTTTGATTCCCTGGCATGAGACATTCATGCTACATTGTACAGCCATTCATGGTCCCCAGAGGATGAATCTCAATCAAACCTAATTTTGTTTTTTCCTTAATTTTTAATCCAGCGCCATAATCAGGATTCCGTTGTTTTATGTCCTTTTTCTACAACCTTTTAACGTCTTCTTTTTGTAATATTGTGATTAGGTTGTGTAATTAATCAAACGTAAATTAACATTTTGGCTTCTATCTATTTTGAAAACAAGATAATCAACATTTTCGCAAGATTCTTGTGCAATGACACACCTTGACAGCGGTGCTTTTGCCCTACTCTGCGGGTCAGGGACAGCTGCTCTGTGTTTGGAGGATCCCCTCTTGGGACCTCTTCCCAGCGCTGGTGAGTCAGTTAGAAATGCAAGCCAATTAGAGTATGTTAACTTGTTTATATTTTAGTTGTAGTAGTTTGTCATATACGTGTATTCTATGTTTTAGAGCAGTGTTACTCATTGCGCGGCTCGCGAGCCTCCTGCAGCTTGCCAAGCTTTAATTGGTGGCTCGCAAGGTAGCAGGCTAAATAAAGGGGTGATAGATATGATTATGGAGTCAATACAGATATTTCATAAAAAACAAGCAGGGCTATTACATATAACCCATTAAAACACAGTGTCTGCTCTATTAGCCTACAAATAATAAAAATATTTGATAATAATAATAATTGATAAAAGATGCAAATATAGACTAAAAACAAGATATTTAAACCTGCTCAGCTGAACACTGACTCACTGCGGAGTTGCCAGTTTTGGCGGTCTATCAGCGCTACAATGGCGAATGTGCTCTTGGACGGGTAGATACATGGTGGACTATTCTAGAAATAAATAAACTTAAGCTCATTAAAAATATGTTAACTGTTGGGTTTTTAAGCCCAAAGGGCGCTAAGATAGTCTTTCAATTGAATCCAGTAAACTTCTAGTTGATCAAGATACTTATTTATTTGAAGTGATGATGACAGCAATGTCAAAAAATACCCTCACACTTTCACACACCAAGTCCACAGTCCGAATCAATGAAGAGCCTGTTAGCTGTCTGTTGGTACAAGTGAAAAGTGGTACAAAAACATCATAAACATTTTGCTATATTCTCTACAGAAGGGTGTCGTCGTCCCTCATTGGTCCATGTTGGCGCGGTTATGCCCCTTGGTGGGCCGTCTTGTATGTGGCGAGATGGAGGTGGACCTGAAACTCTTTGAAGAGAACCTACAGTGCTTCACATTCATAACTAAATAGTGCTCATTATACATTTGTGCAGAAATACATGTTGTGCAATAATACATTTAGATTGAGGTGGACGAGTACATGTGATAATCATTAAATGTGACATAATACATTTTGATTGAGGTGTACGAGTACATGTGATAATCATTAAATGTGACACAATACAATCAGGAGTTTATTTACTTCTCAAATTCCCTCCGTACACACCATTTATGGTGTGTATATCATTCAGTAAATATAAAACACCAATTGGTGCAAGAATACAGCATATGGTATGAAATAATACATTCTTAGTTGTTTGGTTTTTATTTCAATCAAAAACGTACCAGAATTAGACAACAATGACTATAAAATAGGGAATACCTCAATCAAATAACGTACCTGAATTTAGAGAACAATGACTTATAAAAATAAGTATAAAAAATACCTTCGGTAATGTGACTTTGTCTTTGATAAAAAATACCTTTAGTAGCAGCTTTGTCTTTAATAAAGAATACCTTTAGTAACAGCTTCGTATTCTAGTATAAAAATCTCTTTTAGCTTCACGTTTTATTCCAGTATAAAAATCCCTTTTAGCTTCATTTTTTTTATAAAAACACTTTTGGTATAAGACTGTAAATTTCAGCACACTTATAACATCAATAAAAAAACAGTAGAAAAACAGTAAATCTCAGTATACCTGGAACATCAGTAAAAGACTGTAAATATAGGTAACTTGCAATGTCTATGTAAGACTGAGGTAGCTGTATTAAACTGTACCTACAGTGTGAGACTAACTACAGTAAAATCAGTAGCTTTATTTATTCACACGAAAACATCTACCTGCAGGCTTTGTCTTTCCTCCTCTAAGAGGAACTCGCCTTCTCCGTGCATCAAAAACTGACCTGCTTCAGCTCTCTCTTTGGTCAGGGCGGTGGTGATCAGCTTAGTGGTTAGGGTGCGGATGCATGGGATGCAGCAACATCCACACAGGATTAGTATACCTATCATTATCGGTATGATCAACAGAACGCTCAACACCATCATCTTATACTGACCAAACCAACGCTCCATGGAGCTTGTGAAGTAATTCTCTACCCCACTGTTTGAGGCTAGCTCTTTGCTGAGTGCGCTGAGTCCTTCCAAGGCTTTGGTAATGGATCCATCAGGGGCTGTGTTATTTGGGATGAAAGTACAACACATAGATCCAAACAATTTGCAGACACCCCCTGTTTCAGCCAACAACATGTCTAATGCAATTCTGTTCTGATATGTCATCAGGCTAGTCTGCCCTAATTGCTCATGCACTCCAGTGAAAGCATCTACGCTGTTGTTTGCTAATCTCTGCTGGTTGTAATAAAGGTAATTAATCCAAGCTACATTTTTGTTGGCAGTCACTCGAACGAAAATGGACTCAAAACCCGCTGCAATTTCATTTCTAGCTTTGAATTCGTCAGGGACACCACGTGGTACTCCCACTGGGAATAGTACGTTTACCTCGACTCAGGAGCTCATTCCCACTAGACCGACCGGAGAGTTCTTCAGCAGAGATTGGCAGGATGTAGAAAGGCATTACCAACTGTATCAATGCACAGGTACCTACCCAATCTGGCGGTAGGGCTGGATGCAAAGTGTTTGTACCACAGTACCACCATACGTCAGCTCTGGCAAATTCCATGACAGACATCTTTGCTCCAAACAACATCCCTCCGTGGGAAACCCTTAGAGTGGAATTACACCATTTCAAATGTCCTACCTGAGTGCCTGCGCCACTGGTCTTGGTGATACACTCATAATCGCCGTCATAGGCCAAAAAATGAGGTGGAATGAAGTCAATTCTGGTCACTGGATACAACAGGGCCAGAGAGGTGCATCCTGCGGGACTGACAAGAGTGTACAAAGCATACATACACTGGAGACCTGCTGGGTCATTACTCAGATTCAATGGAAATGGAATAGTAGCTAAACTAGGTCTAGCAGCGGCGCATGCAACACAGTTTGCTTGACCACTCTGTTCAACGGAGTATCTCACTCAATCCAGCCATGCATTACTGTCCTGATATCCTGTTTCCACTGCCATTGTTTCTTTAAGATTAGTGATGTTCAGATAAGTCACACTCATTTTCTTCTTTGCTAATCCGGTGTACGTTTTCTGGGTCTTTTTCTCAAGAGGGATTAAGTTTGGCTCTATTACCTTCAACCAAAACATGAACAGTGGGTCTTTGGGATTCTTTGATATCCCTAAATAGTACAGGCCAGAATCAGAGAGTTCAGGGTGGAAGACTGTGATGACCACGGGGTTACAATTTGTCGGATGCACATTACCGGGCAGAGTTCTTGGATCAGGATTAGGATTAGGTGGTTCTCTTTCACCACATTCACATGGGCTTCGTTTAATGATTCTCCATTTTTCAACCAAGGGGTGGTCTAGATTAATCCATCCCCCGTTTGAGTGTGCAAACACATCGGGATAATGACAGGGAGGCTTACACAGATACTTGGCTTTGTTGGAATCGCATTGTGTGTTCCATTTGAAGCCATTAGCAGACATCATGGTGTTTACATCAAATTCAAACGAGGTGATCTTGTCTCTCTCTACTGTAACGGTAATCCCACCGTCCTTAATATCTACGGCTTCGTTGTTTTTCATGCTTCTCATGTGTCTCACTCGTTAGTATTGTGTTAGGGGGTGCAATCTCATTAGGGAATCGTTCAGTCACATCTTGGATTTGTTTAGTTGTCAGATTGTCTGGTGTGTAGTAAGCTTCATTTGGGCAAAGATTAGCTACTCTATTGCTTGGTTCCTTACTTCCTACACTCAGTGTCAAGGGGAGCATTATAACAATTGTGAGCAGTGCTAACCCAACTATCATCCGAGGGTCTCCCCATGGAGAGATTTTCTGGTACACTATTACCTCCACTTTTTTGTCTTTTATTGGTGGCATTTTTAACTGGTTTTATCTGCTTTCTGCTCACTTAGACGGACAAACAAATAATTGTGACAAGTGAAACTTAGATTAATCTAAGGACAATTTATCCTCTGGTGCTGATTCTAGATTCACAAATTAATTAGTCAGTACTGTTTTGTTCCAGCAGGTTCAAATCTTGACTAACTTCTGCTAAACAGCGAGAAGGCGCCAGTGCAGGTACACAATGTGTGAGGTGGTGCCAATTAGCTCCTGTTTTACCTTTTACCCGGAGCGCGTGTGAAGTACGTTCTGTCACCTCCCACGGTCCAGTCCACCTAGGTTCAGACCACTTTCTTTTGTGGACCTTGACCCTTACCCAATCACCTGGTCCAACAGGAGTCTCTGGTGGTTCGTCAGGTTTTTCTGCTGCTGCTTCCACCTGTGTAGACAAAACTTCGATAATTTTAGCCAAAGCCTTGACATATTCATCTGCCTCAATCTGCCATAGATCTAATACAGGACCGTGCCCTCCTTCGCGTGGAGGGCCAGGCATTGGTCTACCGGTTAACAGTTCATGTGGAGACACATGTGTTTGACTGCTTTGTGAGGATCTCATTGACATGAGTGCCAAAGGTAGGGCATCTACCCACTTTAACTTGTTACCATAACATACTTTAGCAAGTTTTCTTTTGAGTGTTTGATTAGCTCGTTCTACCAAACCCTGTGATGCCGGATGATATACTGACCCAAATTTGTGTGTTATGCCAAAATACTTTTCTACTTCTTCAAGCTTATGGCTTGTGAAGTGTGTCCCATTATCTGATCGTATGCAACGTGGAACTCCATACCTTGGTATGAGTTCATTTTTTAACCATTTGATTACAGAATTGGCATCTTCTTTTTTGCAGGGAATTGCTTCAATCCACTTAGTGAAACGATCGACCATTACCAAAACATATCTGTACCCTCTTACCACATTTTCTGCTCCCATGTCTGTATAGTCAATACATATCTCTTTGAATGGTGCATCTGGCACTGGAAAACGACCCATAGGACACTTGTATGTTCTTTTATTGTTAAATTTACAACAGGTATCACATTCTGTTACAAAGTTTTCAACCATCTCTTTCATAAATGGGTGCCACCATTCTACCTCTATGTCCCTTGTTGTTCTTAGTTTTCCAACATGCGTGGGGCCATGGGCTTGTTTGATCAACAGGTGACATAGTTTAGCTGGTGCCACGAGTCTGCCATCATGAGCTCTCCAGATTCCTTCAGTCTTGGTGGCTCCCTTATGAGCCCATTGATTATGCTCATAGACTCCTGCTTGTGCTTGCATTTCTTTGATGCTGTCCAAAGTGAGTTGCTCTTGATTTTCACTGTTCAAACAAATCATTTGCTGAGTGTAGCCGCCTGCTACTTTCTTTGCCTTGTCTGCTGCATCATTTCCTTTTGCCACTGCTGTATCAGTTTTCTGATGACCTTTGCATTTCATTATAGCAACATGTGATGGCAGCAGTGCCGCTTTCAGTAGGGCTCTTAATGCTTCAGCATGTTTGACAGGATTTTTGGATGAAGTCAGGAAACCTCTTCTCATCCACTGGGGGCCGTCAATATGGACAGCGCCATATGCATAAGCAGAGTCTGTGTATACATTTATTCTCTGGCCTTCTCCGTGTTTCAATGCTTGTGTTAACGCGGCTATTTCTGCAAGTTGTGCAGAGGCTGGCTGTGGAATGATGTGTGCTTCCAAAGTTTGTGTGTTTTCTCCACTTTGTTGCACTACAGCATAGGAAGCTACATTTCCTTCATCTCCTTTGTAGCAGCAGCCATCACTGTATAGAATTTTATCTGGATTATTCAATGGTTCGGTTTCCAAATCTGATCTAATTTTAAGATCTTGTTGTGAGACAAATGCACAGTCATGTGGGTCATGGTTTTCTGAATTCAGTCCTGTTGCCATGTTGATTGTCCCTGCCACATATGTGATGTGGGGCTTAGTTAGTGTTTCTTCTATCTTTACTTTTCTAACTGGAGAAAAAGTGAACGCTTGTGAGTTTAGAAACGCCACTACACCATGTGTAGTGTTTACTTTGAGAGGGTGGCACATCACCACGTGTGCAGTCTTTTGAATTGTCTTGCTAGAGCAGCCAGGTGTCTTGTACAACCTGTTTGTCCTTGTTCAACATTGTCCAATTTTGAGCTGTGGTACATCAGTACATGTCTTTCTCCCCCTTTTTTCTGAAACAGGACTCCATTTACCATCCCTCCTGTTTCAGAAACATTCAAATGAAAATCATCATTGTAGTCTGGGGAGCATAGATGTGCAGCTTGTCCCAAGGCTTGTTTAGTCTTAGTGAAAGCTTCTTCGCCTTCTGTAGTCCAGATGAGCTCAGCAGTGAGGTTTCTGTTTCCTGCTTCTGAGAGCATGTCTCTGAGTGGTTGAGTCAGATTTCCATAATCTGGTACATGAGTCCTACTGTAACCCGTCAATCCAAGAAATGCCAACATGTGTTGTACTGTCTTTGGTTTTCCATGTGATAGGATTGAGGTCCTTTGTGCATTGGTTAGAGTCAGGCTGTTTGCAGAAATGAGTCTTCCCAAGAAAGTGACTGATCTTCTTGCAACTTGAGTTTTTTCTTTCTTGACTTTGTATCCTGCTTCTGCAAGTAGTGTAAGGAGATTTGCTGTGGCTTCCAGGCAGGATTCAGCAGTAGTGCCTGCGAGCAGCAAATCATCAACGTACTGTATCAGAGTTACACCTGGTGGCAGTTGTAAGCTGCTTAAGTCTTTTTTCAGAGCTTGATTGAACAGTCCTGGGCTGTCTTTGTAGCCTTGTGGCATTCTGTTGTAGGTGTATTTCTGTCCTTTATATGTGAAAGAAAATATGTCTTGTACTTCAGGGTCCAATGGTAGACAAAAGAAAGCATTAGCCAGATCTATGACTGTGAAGTATTTGTGTTCAGGATTGAGATTTTGAAGTGCCACATATGGGTCTGGAACAGGTATATTTTGTGACACTGTAGCAGAGTTGATTTTTCTTAGATCATGAACCATTCTCCAGCCTTTGTTGCCAGCTTTTGGGACTGGTAAAATGGGTGTGTTCCAGATGGAGTTTGAGTGTCTGATTACGCCAGCTTCTAGGAGTCCATTGATTGTTGCTCCTATTCCTTCAACCTGCTCTCTTTTTAGGTTATATTGCAGTAACCAACATGATGATTGTTCTGTTTTGAGAGTCACTGAGACCTCATGATGAGGCACAAAACCTACATCATAGTCTCCAGTTGTCCACAAATATGATGGGATATCTTTGAGTGTTTCTTCTGTGTCAGGATGGTTGGTGTGTTCTCTTCCATGGTCTCTTTCCAATTCTTGTTCTTCCAAGATGCCAACATCCATACTGTGGTGAGTGATTTTCCACAGTCTCATCTTCTGCTCTCCATACGCAGGCAATATTGGTTGGGAGCCAGTTGATTGACATGGCTCTCTTTATCATGGGACCTAGGGACCTTGCTTCAGATCCTACTGCCAATGCCAGTGTGATATATGGCACTGCTTCAGCTGATAATGCATACCATTGCAGTTGTTCTTTAGTGAGAGCACAGAATGCAGCTACACCTTGAGGTCCCACGTAGATGTCCTTGACTTCTATTTGCTCCTTTGTCATGTTTCTTTCTTCCTCCCAGGCTTGTTGATACTCTTCGTCAGGTTGACGCAAGTAGTTATAGGTGCAGTGTAAAGGATCAAGTGGAGGTCCATATGGAGCTAATGTGTTGATCCAAGGCTTCCATTCCATGTAAGTCTTCTGGACTCCTGGAGTGTCTTGACCTTCTGTCAACAGGCGGCTCCAATACACTGTTGTGGTAGTTTCTTCAATGTCTTGGGTGGGGCTTGATGTCATCACCAAGATCCTTTGATCTGTTTGATACTGTCCATGCAGAGGTATTTGTCCAGGAAACTGTAGAGTCAGTCCATCACTGGAACATAGAATTCGTGCTCCAGTTTTAACCAGCAGGTCTCTACCCATCAGGTTTACAGGACACTTTGGGGAGAAGAGGAAAGGGTGTAGCAGGGATTGTTTACCAAGTACAGTGACCAATGGTATGGTATACTTTTGTTCTTCTGTTCTTCCCGAGTATCCAACGGTTCGAAGGGTCTTTGTAGAGAGAGGTGGTGTTTTTCCTTTCAAGGAAGTTATACAGGACGCTGTTGCTCCTGTGTCCACCATCAGTTCCATTTTTTCTCCTTCTATCGTACAGGTGACCATTGGTTCATTCTGAGCTGGAATAGCTTCACCTGCAGTTGGATCCTCTGGGCATCTTCATTGTGAGGAACCATCCCATTTCTGGGAATGTTCCCATGCAGAGAGTGGCATTTGGTGAGTGTTGGGAGGATTTCTTCCTCTTCCTCTACCAAAACTTTGCTGTCCTCTTCCTCCTGCAGGACCTTGCTGTCCTCTTCCTCCTCTTCCATAGGTGGGATATCCTCCTCCTCTACTGTTAGGGAATCCTCCTCTTCCTTGGTAGGGGTTTCCTCCTCCTTGGTAGGGGTTTCCTCCTCCTTGGTAGGGGTTTCCTCCTCCTTGTTGCCCATACTGGTGGCAATCTTTGACCCAGTGAGATGCGCTTCCACAATTAAAGCATCCCTGTGGCGGAGCTCTTTCATAATTTCTGTAGCGGTTGTTACCCCCTCTCCATGCTCCTCTGTTTGGTACTTGCCATGGAGGTCCATTCTGAGGAACTTGTTGCTGTGTATGAGTCTGTATTGTTGTTTCTGGGAATTCTCCAGTATCGTACTGTCCCATTAACATCTGTCTCTTATCTTTCTTATTTCTTGAAGCCTCAGTGTCTTTCTCAGCCATTTGAGCCTTTGCCAATCTTCTGGTGATTGTCAGATGTTCTTCTTCCTTCTGCACTTCTGTCTGCCTGTGTTGCTCGTCATGATGTACAAGGTGCTCTCTCCAAAGTGCATTAGGCATTGAGTCTAGTCCCACCACACTCTTCAGACAGTTTTGGACATGAGTAGATAGGGCCTTTATCACTGCATGTCTCCACAACATGGTACATGATAGAGAGATGTCATGTCTTTCTCCAGTGCTGTCTAACCAGACACCTTCGCTTCTTTTCAGGAAAGCATGCATGTCTTCATCATTTCCTTTCTTTAGGCCTGTCACTGCTGTTATGCTGCGGGTGGTGGGAAAAGCGTCTCTCATAGCATCCCAGTAATGATTCCTGTGAGGATTGAAGGATTTTTCATCGTCCTCGTTATTGCATCCAGCGATGAGATCCATGTCTAGCATCGTCTTTTTTCCTTCCAGTCTGCCCATGAGAGTCCTCAAGTCTCCCACACACACACGATCTCCTGCTGTGTATTTCTCAAATTCATTAATCCATTTCTGTGCTCCTGAGGTGAGGGGAGGCAATTTGGCCGCCAAACTCTCCAAATCACGATGACTCCAAGCGTGGTATATCATGGGTCCTCCTGGTGTTGCCATGAGTGGCATCTGTTGTGCTGCTCTTTGCTCTTCCATCTTATTTCTGGTCCTAGTCGAAATTGACTGTTCTTTCATCTTCAGTCGTCCTTCTACAAAGTATGTCTTGAAGTCACTCTTTTCTTCTGGGGAAATCGTGCTGAGACTCCTTTCAGAATTCCTTGAGCTTCTTTCAGCTTGTTCAAATTCTTCTTCATCCTCATCAGTTTTATCTTCTTCATACTCAGGTCCCTCTTTGCTTGTTGCTTCTTCCTCCAGTTTTTCCAGGCTGTCATAGCCCGTTCTATGGCGTGTACCATCATGTTTGATGATTTCTCCCCTTGGTATTGCATCGTCTTTGCGTCTTTCATCCATTCGTACTGCTTCAGCTACCAGTATTTGCTGTTTGTTTGAAATGGTGTAATCATGGGAAACTGAGTATGAATCTGGGGTGCGTAGTACCTCTTTATGTGGATTTGGAGCAGGGTGAGCAGAATGAGAGGGAGAGTGGGCGTTGAGTAGCTTTTCCTCTAATTTTTCCTCGAGTAGTTGGACATGTTTCAACAGGTGCTCTAGTCGTTTCTCTGTTTCTCCCTCCTCAACTTCCAGACATCCTCCCTTTATGCCCATCATGGGTGCCTGTATTGGAGTGGGATTAACAGGATTGTGACTGGGTGCATATGCTGGAGGGGCGGACACTTGTGTCAAATCTGGGTAGAGTTGAGGTGTAGGCTGGATAGGTCTAGTTTCTTCATGTTTGGTGCCTTTTTCTTCTTCTTTTGCTTCCCTGATTACACAAATTGTCTCAGGTGCGGTCTGAGGTATGTTCTTGAAGAGTAGGAGGAGATGCATAGCTCTGGATTTTCTGTTTGCAGCTTTCAATGCGGCTGTCTTTACAGCTCCAAATCTTTGTTTTTCTCCTGTCTTCTCCCATGTTGCCATCTTTTGTTGATATTCGCCATTTTCAAATTCGTAAACTGCCCTTCTTTGGTCCTCACTTGGACCTGGTTGATCATCAGTTGGAAACAATCCTTTTTCTTGCCATGCGAGTAGTAGCTTTTCTGTCTTTGCTCGAACCTTCTTTCTTTCACTCGGTTTGGTGCAGACATCCAATCGTTGGTACATTTGTTCTTTGTACTGTACTGTGGACACAACCTTGACTTGCTTTGAGCTTTCAGATGGATCCATCATGTTGAAAATTTGAAATTCCTCAAATGTTGTTCAGTCAGTGGAGATACTCAAAATTCAAATAAATTGAGTGCAAAATGAAAATAAAAATTAGGAATAAAAAATGTTTAAAGTTCAAAAATTAATTGAGCGAGAAATAAAATGAAAAGCAAAAAATGTTTACGTTTTTTAAATCTAAAATAGAAATAAAATCAAAAATTGTTTACGTTTTAAATCTAAAATAGAAATGAAAATAAAATAAAAATGTTTACGTTTTAAATCTAAAATAGAAATGAAATAATAAAAAAAAATGTTTATGTTTAAATCTGAAATAGAAAATAAAAATTGGAAGTGTAAATTTCCTAAGTTTAAATCTGGAATCAGAAATAAAAAGGAAACATGGAAATCAAAACCATAAAATGTAAATCAAAGGCAGGACTTATTCAACCTTTTTCTCTAATGGGCAATTTGTGACAATTATTATAATTATAACTCTTAGTAGTTATTTGAATTTTGGGTGTAAATTCAATTTTGTCCACCAGATGGAGGCATATGTCTACAACAAGAGGGTCAAAGTTCAACTTGAGTGTACTCGGTCAAAGGTCAATGGTACCGGAAACCAAAAAACTTTTTACTCCTTGTGGAGAACTTACGGAAATACAAAAACAGGAAATGGACTACAAGTCAATTCAATGAAACTACAAATTTTCTTTTTTACTCCTTGTGGAGGACTTACGGAATTACAGAAACAAGAAATGGACTACAAGTCAAATCAATGAAACTACAAATTTTCTTGCGGCTTTGTCCCTTTGGAACTCCTAGTGGAGAACTTACTGTATTACAAAAACAGGAAATGGAATCGAATCAATGGAGCTACTGTTACAGCGAGCACACTCCGTCGTAGGAGTACATTCCCTGGAGCCGGAACCTTGTATTCGTTACTTTTTATCAATACACAAACTCTTTGTTGTAATGCCCAACCCCAAATGTTATCAGCGTGAGACTCAAGGTTCTGTTTGTTCCGAGGTGCTTTCGAAAGTCGAACAGCTTCTTGGCGTTTTTACATGCTCGAGCTGCCGGCCTTGTTAAGCACTCGTACCAACTAGTTCCTTCTGGTGAGACTTTTTTCAACTTTTAATAACACCAACACCTTCCCGTGATTCCCCTTTATCTATCGATAGTCAAACAGTCAGTTTGCACGGTTAAATCTTCCGCTACAAGCGTAAATGTAACCCCAAACAAGTGTTAGCTCCACGTTAGCTTCAGGCGGGCGCCTGGAGCTGTATAGACGTTAGCTCTAAAATAGCTTGACTTTAACGCCTCAATTCATTCACTTACAAACAACATTGCTTTTCAACAACTCACACACACATTCATCAACATATAGTTTCCAAACCACACTGCATTAACACTCGTTCTATGCCGTTATCGTTGGATTAAATAGAGTTTTTATAGCCCCCGCTAAGAGAAGGTCACTCTTCTCTCACACAGCCGAATTCCGCGATCTTTTAAACCACTTCAAAATGCTTACTTACTTTAAACTATGTGTCTATGGTCGTCTACGGAAGATGAATAAATATATAGTGAGACAATGGGGAATTCGTCAACCTCCTCCACGCAGTCACATCAAAATATTCACTGTTAAGGCTCTCTCTTTTTAGCCAGAACAGGCCGCTTTGGTCTTTTCCTCCTGCAGACACCACCAGTCACTCAGACTGCGCTTTATTTTCCCAAAGACTTGATATTTTAACTTTACACTATCAAATCGAGCGCTACTCGAAAACCTTATTTCTTAACCTTATTTCTTAACCTTATTTCTTACACCGGTGTCACTTTTTAAAACCTTTTCTGTGCACAGTTTCATATGGTATTTTTCAAAACTTTGTCACCATCACTTCATCAATATGCAAACAGCATGGATAGTATATTTTATGAGACAGCGTTCAGAGTGTGTTCTTTGACATTTACAAGTACTATTGTTCTACAATAAACTATTGCAATTTCGTTTATAACAGGTTTGCTCACCTTATCGTTTGTCAGGCCTGTTGTAAATATCATTGAACGCACTCCTCTGGCTTCTCTTCCAGTCGCCCTCGTGTCCAGAACTTTCAGATCATCACGTCGGGGTCACCAGGTTTTTGTTGGGTTTTTAAGCCCAAAGGGCGCTAAGATAGTCTTTCAATTGAATCCAGTAAACTTCTAGTTGATCAAGATACTTATTTATTTAAAGTGATGGTGACAGCAATGTCAAAAAATACCCTCAGCCGAGGACACTTTCACACACCAAGTCCACAGTCCGAATCAATGAAGAGCCAGTTAGCTGTCTGTTGGTACAAGTGAAAAGTGGTACAAAAACATCATAAACATTTTGCTATATTCTCTACAGAAGGGTGTCGTCGTCCCTCATTGGTCCATGTTGGCGCGGTTATGCCCCTTGGTGGGCCGTCTTGTATGTGGCGAGATGGAGGTGGACCTGAAACTCTTTGAAGAGAACCTACAGTGCTTCACATTCATAACTAAATAGTGTTCATTATACATTTGTGCAGAAATACATGTTGTGCAATAATACATTTAGATTGAGGTGGACGAGTACATGTGATAATCATTAAATGTGACACAATACATAATACATTTTGATTGAGGTGTACGAGTACATGTGATAATCATTAAATGTGACACAATACAATCAGGAGTTTATTTACTTCTCATAACATAAGCATGCTTATGAATATGGACATTTGCTAAAAATATATTTATATCGCTAAATTTTAACATTTAAATTGGAGGATACTACGACCAACCTGGCACTTCATACTCGCGTTAGCTTGGCTCTGGTCGACTCGTTTCACCATTACATGCTAGTTTGCGTGTGTTTCTACAGACGTACAATAATAATAATAATAATCATACATTTTATTTAGAGGCGCCTTTCAGGACACCTAAGGTTGCCTTACAAGTGCATTTAAAAGTTAAAACAGCTAAAACAAAGACGGAAAACAAATGAGTCAAACCGACATAGATAAAACAGACACGACAGAGTGTGGAGTGACGGAGTGAAAGGAGGATCTGTTATAACAAGTTGATTGTGTTTTAGAGTGAGTAGGCCAGTTTAAACAGGTGGGATTTGAAAGTCGTAATGGAGTCAGACTGTTTGATGTGTGGAGGCAGAGAATTCCAGAGCCTGGGCGCGGTGCAGCTAAAAGCCCTGGCTCCCATGGTGCTAAGGCGGGAGGTGGGGACAGGCAGGAGTCCGGTTGAGGATGAGCGCAGGGTGCGGGAGGGGGTGTATTCCTGGAGGAGGTTTGAGAGATTGGTTGTTGAGGGCTTTGTATGTGAGCAGAAGGTTTTTGTAATCAATCTGGTGCTGAACAGGGAGCCAGTGAAGTTGGATCGAGGATGGGGGTGATGTGGTCAGACGATTTACTGCGGATAATGATCCGGGCAGCCGAGTTTTGAATGATTTGGAGTCTGTTGAGACAGAAACAAACCGTGACAAACGAGGAAAATTAAGATTTGTCTTTGGAACATCAAACCACAGCAGAATCGAGCGGAAGATGCTGGAGATGTGGTTTGTGGACAGACAACAGCTGCTCCCGTTAAAAAAAGAAAGGTACGAGCCATACAAAACGAGAATAGGAAATTTCAAGACAAGTGGACAGAGGAATTTTTATTTGTCCTCCACGAGTTGAACCCTTTGTGCTTAATGTGTAAACAGACCCGCTCTGGTTTCAAGAGAAGTCATTTGGAGCCGCATTTCTAAACAACGCATCCAAAATTCAACGAAACTTACGCACCTGGAAGAGAAATTAGTAAAACAAAAACAAAAATAGAGCAGCTTTCTTCTTCTGTCTCTGGACAACAAAGGCTCGTACATAGGACAACTAATACAGCTGTACGATTAAATGAGGCATCTTTTGAGATCGCATGGATTTTGTCTCGGGCAAAAAAACCTTCTCAGACTCAAACATTGTGAAACACTGCTTTTTGGCTTCAGCAGAAATATTCTTTGCAGAGTTTGACAACATCATCCCAGTATTAAGATAATCCTGCTTTTATTGAATGCATTGTTTGGCTGCATTGCATATTGTATGTTCTGGGTGGGATGACAGATTAATAAACAGACGTGCTTTTTATGACTAGATGTAGCTTTTCATACTTTGCGGTAAAAGTGGCTCTCCTATTGACTTTGTCCTATCAATGTGGCTCTCACGTAAAAAATAGTGAAGACCACTGTTTTAGTGTAGTCTTAATACTGTTTTCTACAGCTGTACATCACCCTCTTCTAGTGTTGATACTCTGTATTTGACTCCTCTGTCAGTCATAGACCAGACTGCTGAAACTCTGAGTCTAAATAATCTAACTCTATTTTAGAATCTTCTCATGGAGCTCATATATCTGTGTGTCACTGTGGAAAACCATCCGGCACCTCAGGAGGATGATGCGAGGAACCATCCAAGCTGTGTACAGCAAGGGTGGGACCCTGCTGACTTCAACTGAGAAGGTTATCGGCCGGTGGAAGGAGCACTTTGAGGAACTCCTGAATCCGACTAACACGCCCTCTATGGTTGAGGCAGAGCTGGAAGCTGATGGGGGATCATCGTCAATTTCCCTGATGGAAGTCACTGAGGTAGTCAAACAACTCCACAGTGGCAAAGCCGCAGGGGTTGATGAGACCCGTCCAGAAATGCTGAAGGCTTTGGGTGTTGAGGGGCTGTCTTGGTTGACACGCCTCGTCAACATTGCGTGGAAGTCTGGGACAGTGCCTAGGGGTTGGCAGACCGGGGTGGTGGTTCCCCTATTTAAAAAGGGGGACCAGAGAGTGTGTGCCAACTACAGGGGTATCACACTTCTCAGCCTCCCTGGTAAAGTCTACTCCAAGGTACTGGAAAGGAGGGTTCGGCCGGTAGTCGAACCTCTGATTGAAGACGAACAATGCGGATTCCGTCCTGGTCGTGGAACAACGGACCAACTCTTCACTCTCGCAAGGATCCTGGAGGGGGCCTGGGAGTACGCCCATCCTACATGTGTTTTGTGGATCTGGAGAAGGTGTATGACCGGGTCCCCAGGGTGATACTGTGGGAGGTGCTGCGGGAGTATGGGGTGAGGGGGTCACTTTTGAGGGCCATCCAATCCCTGTACGCCCAAAGCGAGAGTTGTGTCCGGATACTCGGCAGTAAGTCGGACTCGTTTCCCGTGAATGTTGGCCTCCGCCAGGGCTGCGCTTTATCACCAATCCTGTTCGTGATTTTCATGGATAGGATATCGAGGCGTAGTCGTGGAGGAGAGGGGTTGCAGTTCGGTGACCTGAGGATCTCATCGCTGCTCTTTGCAGATGATGTGGTCCTTATGGCATCATCGGTCTGTGACCTTCAACAGTCACTGGATCGGTTCGCAGCCGAGTGTGAAGCGGTTGGGATGAGGATCAGCACCTCCAAATCTGAGGCCATGGCTCTCAGCAGGAAACCGGTGGATTGCCTACTCCGGGTAGGGAATGAGCCATTACCCCAAGTGAAGGAGTTCAAGTACCTCGGGGTCTTGTTCGCGAGTGAGGGGACAATGGAGCGAGAGATTGGCCGGAGAATCGGAGCAGCGGGGGCGGTATTACAGTCACTTTACCGCACCGTTGTGACGAAAAGAGAGCTGAGCCAGAAGGCAAAGCTCTCAATCTACCGGTCGATCTTCGTTCCTACCCTCACCTATGGTCATGAAGGCTGGGTCATGACCGAAAGAACGAGATCACGGGTACAAGCGGCCGAAATGGGTTTTCTCAGATGGGTGGCTGGCGTCTCCCTTAGAGATAGGGTGAGAAGCTCAGCCATCCGTGAGAGACTCGGAGTAGAGCCGCTGCTCCTTTACGTTGAAAGGAGCCAGTTGAGGTGGTTCGGGCATCTAGTAAGGATGCCACCTGGGCGCCTCCCTAGGGAGGTGTTCCAGGCACGTCCAGCTGGGAGGAGACCCCGGGGAAGACCCAGGACTCGGTGGAGAGATTATATCTCCTCACTGGCCTGGGAACGCCTCAGGATCCCCCAGTCGGAGCTGGAGGATGTGGCCCGGAGAAGGGAAGATTGGGGTTCCTTACTGGAGCTGCTGCCCCCGCGACCCGATTCCGGATAAGCGGTAGACGATGGATGGATGGACTGTGGACTGTACGCTCCATGTAACGTATGTTTTGATAGTTTGTATGTTGGCGGCAGAGACCGGGGAGTCCCAGCTGATGCAGCGCTGGGTCTAACATGAGTAACTGCAGCAGCAGAAAGTTTGACGATCAGATGGGGAGTCGGCAGAATTAGAGCTGTTTGCTAACTGCTAACTGAAGATCTGTCTGTCTCCCAGCTGCTGCATGCTCTACTCTCCGCGGAGCATCCTCCTGCGAGTCCTTTTCTCACTTCTGACACTTTTAAATGTAATCAAAACAAACTATCAAAAACTGCAGGGGTCATGGATGTAATGTTGTCATGCCCTGAGTCTGCCAGAGTCTGACAGCTGCACTTCTGTACTGAGGGCAGACTGGAGCTACACTGACTCACTATCACCTCCAGAGGAACAAGTGGTATTACAGACTGGAGGGCGTGGTGCTAGCTGTCAGCATGTTAACTTAAGTAGATAGCCTATCTCTGCAACACATAATGTCAACACTGTTACCTCTTTGATAATGATTTTTTTTAATGTATTAAGTTTAAATGTTATATCTTACACATTGAACCTTTAAACCAAAGACAATAAATGTCGACAAACTACTTCTCACTGTGCATTGTATGTTTGCACATATTCTTCTTGGCCAAAACCATGGAACAAAGCTACAGACAGGGACTTTATTCTCAGTTTGCAATACAGGGGAACTGGAGGCGTCAAGACAGACTGCAATATACAGTCAGAGATACTCTGTAGAAATAAGCTGAGCACAGTGCACACAAACAAGCAAACTAAGAGCAAGAGAGGAAAGAAAAGCAGATTGAGACAGCTGAAGAACACCACAAGAAGAAAACCCTTGCCTTGAAATGTGCGCTCATTGCGTAGTAAATTGAATGAACTACAGGGGAATGTCTAATTGCAAGACTATAGGAACACGTGTATCATGGCCTTCACAGAGGCATCTGTATATTGAAGGCTTTTGTACACTCGACCCAGACAAGAATACTGGATTACTGGCAAGCAGAAAGGGGGTGGCGTTTGTGTGTCTTTTCACCCACATTATTTACCAAGAGAATTTCTGCAACTTGCATATACTGTAGTGTACACCCACGCCCGCACAAATGTAAACAATGCATCAAAATTATATTGGACATGATTAACAAGACAGACTAAGTTTCCACTGGGCGACTTCAACCACTGTCTGGTGGATGGTGTTTTACATAATCAGTACATTGACTGCCCTACGAGACTCAACAAATACTTTACAAAACACTTGTTACTGTTCTGTTCAGAACAGCATGCAGATCTTTACTCCTGCCGGGCCTTGGTACCACTGACCACATCTCTGCTTCTATTGCTCCTGTATACCAGTTAACAGTTATTCAGATAGGAAAACCTATTACTAAAACATTTAAAGTCTGGTCAGAGAATAACATTGAGGCCCTTAGAGGCTGTTTTGAATGTACTGCATGGGATGCCCTTGTTGAGCACACTGAGTACATCTTAATACTTAAGTCCTTAAAAGTATTTAAGATGGTTAACGATTCCACATGTCCTCTATAAATAGTTTACTCTGCTATTGGGAATGCATTTTAGATCACCTGTATGTAAAACACATGAAGTTTGACCTTTTATATATACAGTATATACTGTATATATATACACACACACACACACACTTTTTTACAACCTTTGCAGTGTTGGATATTGCTGCTATTAATCCTTGACTATGCCTTTTAACACTTTTGTCATATTTGTATTTTTCGTTCTTATGTGTGTAAATTAATCGTTAAAGTATTCAGCCTCAGCTGTTTGTGTTTAGTGCTCGTTAGTAAATGTTGGCATGCTAACATACTAAACTGATGGTGTGTATCAAATTCATACTGCTTACTCATTTTAAGTTTTTTTTTAACAAAAAAGAGTAGCCTATACTCAAAACACACTGCATAATTACCAAATAAGGGCATTTCTTGAATGTGCTGTTTATGGACTCTATTCTCACACAATGCAATGCACAAAAGAAATGGAGGAACAGCTCACAGCTGACAAATTTCTTTAACAAATTGTGGGTGGTGGTGACACAGCTCCAAAAAAGCATTCTCTATTGATCCAAAGTTGCAGTATGACTGATGTCTGATGTCGCACATAATGTATCCTGTTATTATAAAATGATAGTTCTTAAATACATTTTCTGATGCACAGACTTGGACACTTTAATGTTCGATCCTGGACTCATTGGGTGTTTAGGGACAACAGACGTCCAGGCAACCCGACCGAGAGCGTTCGAGATGCTTTCTCAGACTTTTAAAAAGTATGTTGATTTTTTTTTTTTTTATTAACTACCAAAACAGTTTATTAAGGTAAGTATGCAGTACTATCTACCGTATAGTTTTACTACATAATATTGATTTTGGACACAGCTTAAGATGGTAAACACTGTAAACAAAGGCCAACTTGTTTAACATCGTGCATTATCATTGTGAGCATGTTATGTATATGGAATTGGGACGCAGCTATTCGCT
Source organism: Cottoperca gobio (assembly GCF_900634415.1). Classification (NCBI taxonomy): domain Eukaryota; kingdom Metazoa; phylum Chordata; class Actinopteri; order Perciformes; family Bovichtidae; genus Cottoperca; species Cottoperca gobio. Next base: position 1,706,167 of record NC_041369.1, on the reverse strand, counting down.
CGAGCATAGACTGTGGACAGTCACCGTGACGTCACCTATTGGTTTGTGGACTACCCTTTTAAAGCTTCAAATTAGGCATTTTCCACCCTTTTGACACAAAAGGGTGGCGCTAAGTACAACCGAAAGTTGGATAAGACATTTTTAGTCAAAGGTTATAAGTTCGAACAAGACGGAAACAGGAACAACACTCAGAACAGTCAACACCAAGGTAACACCTGTCAATAACAACGTAGCCACGCCCTAAAGCATTCCCAGCTTTATCGTCTATTTCACTCTAAATGGGACCATCATTTACTGAATCCTTAGAAGGGCTTGGCCAGCTGGCTCCATAGCGCCCTGAAACGCACGCCAGTATTGGGATAAAGTTCCTTTGATGTTCACGAAATGTTTAACTATCATTGCTCTTATCTTTAAGAACATAACACAGTAAGTCATCCATTTTGGTTTGCGTGTTAAATAGAATTTATCAAACCCCCGTTGAGTACTTTAGGACAAACAAAAACTCACAAAACTTTGCTCCCATGTTAAATTATTTGGATTTAATGTCATAATTGGACATGGCCGTGGTTCGCCGGCTGTATAGCGCCCTCTAAGTACTTTTAACCTTCTTACGCATTTTTTAAGCCCTTGGTTTGCTTAAAAACGTACGACACATGGAACCAAGTTGCTCCCATATTCACGAAATTTGGTACCCACATTGATCTCATCATTTTGGACATATTTCACGATGGTATATGGTTAAACAAATTAGTTTCAAATTTGGTTGTTAAAATCCTCCAACTAATGTGACACTAAATTGCAAAGGAATAGTCGTGACCATGGACAATGATGTCATGGGTCATGTGACAACCAACATTTTAGGCCCTTTACAGGTAGGATTAAACAGATTTATCTCAAACTTGGTCAGCAGAATCTTAAAACCTCAAGCTTTTGTCTTTTTTCGTGGAACTGCGTTGCTGTGGCAAGGCAAGGAACATGTTTTGCCATGACACACAAAGCTGTTGTAACTTTACATTGTCCAATCTACCCCAAATTTCACATGCGGGATGAGAGTCCACGTCTGAAGACAACTACACGGCCATATTGAATCATAGTCATAGTACACCTACTGACAAGAAGATGTCAGCCTTACAAAGATCATCAGATTTACATGTCACAGTGTAGTCTCCACTTGATATACAGGAACATGACGTACAATTAGTACATGCTCTCTAGCGCAATACAGTGGACACCATGGAAATGGCATTTAAGTCCTTCCTGCAATGTCCAATATTCATGAACATTTTTTACTGGAGTCGTGTAACAGCGCCACGGCTGCGGCACTTAAACATGCACAAGGTGTGAGGTCATTGCGTCTTGCAGCCTAAATTGACCTCTTAATTACAAACTAATGTTCTTAATGAAATGTTTTTTGTGAATCCAACCAGTCCATTATTTGGGTGTTGCAGAATACAGCAGTTTATTATATTAGTGTGGCCAGCTGCGTTTATACTGTATATTATGAAATCAGAAAATACCAGATGTTTAAGTGACAAATAGCTATTAATTTACTGTAATTAATCATCAAATGATTATATTCCCATATTAAACAGCTGACAAACGGGAGCCAGGGGTGGGAAAACAAGGCACCACATTTAGCAGACAATGGTTTAAATATTAGAACTTCCTTTGTCGACCTTCTGCTGCTGCTGCTGAAATCCATAAATTAAGAAAACAAGTCTTTGCAAAAAGCAAAGCAAAAATGCACACTTCCCACTGTACATTACAGTGCATAGCAATGAAAAACATGCTCCACAATCTCTTTCTTTGTGGTGCCGTCCTACTCTTCTTACAGCATGAACATATGCACTGAGAGTATTTGGCACCACATTCTTCAGTGGGATAAAGAATAAAAAAATCAAACATTCAATTAATATAGAACACTGACTATTTTCTGCTGTTTTACGAGAAGTCTGCATACTGAAGCTGTAAAAGCATATGCATTTTATTGACCAAAGACATAAAGGAACACAACTATATACATTGATATATATTCCCAACATCCCCACCGTCTAGAATGTTAAAAAAGAAATAAACAACTTTAAAAAAAATCCCCCCTCCCCCCATGCTTCAGGATCAATGTCCATGAAAATGTCCAAAGAGTCAACTCATCCAGTCAGACACCAGTATATAATGATAGGAAGTAGATATACAAAAGGAAAATGGGATATATGAGAAGGGGCTTCTTCGTTTTAAATTCATCTCCGACGAGCAGTGAAGCAGCACTGTAAGCAGCCCAGAACACTCCGAACAGCTGAAAGATCAGAACACACAAGAAAGTATCATTTCCTTTATTCATCAATATCTCAGACTGAGATGAACCACATAACTCACAGCATGGAGGTTGTTGCTTTTACACATTTTACATTGTGAGTTGAGTTTCTCATGCTCTGGATTATTAAAAAGTGTTTTACCAACAGTAATCATCATCTCATCCCAAATACAGGCTTTATTCATTTGTCCTCACATAGTGCAATTAGCAAGTATTTAGACCCCTTCACTTTTATACAACATGGTGGACTCACTTTGATTAGTGTAGAAACCACCTCAAAGCCTCCAATCACCAAAAGCAGAGGAGCGATAACGATGAGAGGAAGAAGGGAATATCCGATCACTCCAAGAACCTGGCCGAAGGAAACCTGCTCAAAAGGACGGGCTCCATAAGAACAAGTTCCAGTCTTGACTGAGGAGATAACTCTGTGTCAGCTGTGCTTACCTCACCACCGAGAACACGAGCCAACAGGAAGATTGTTAGTGACCCAAATATCCAGATGGTGATGATCCAAGACACGACCTGCGAAACAAAAGCTTTGAGAATTTAGCATAATTTCTGAAAACTGTGAGAAGTTACTACGACAATTCACTGACATCATCATATCATACTTATACTTATACTCATACTTATCATACTGACATCTATACCATCTACAACAGGGGTGGGGAACCTCTGGCCTCCGGGCCATATAAGGCCCACGAGACCATTTGATCCGGCCCTCGATGTAATTCGTAAAATCCACTAGAAAAAAAAACTAGACGGCAATATTTTAAATGGGCGATTGATTGTTTTTCCTGGCCAAGGTCAGGGTCCTTGAACACAACACGAGCGGAACATGTCATCACGTGACACGTCATGTTCAATATTAAAGGAGACCATCATTGACATCAGTGAACGCAGCATGCAGAGTGTAAAATAGAAAGGTGGATGCGGAATGTCACTTTCCAGGAGAAATGGACGAACGATTATTTCTATGTGGAAGTAAAAGGCCAGTGTGTCTAGTTTGTGAGGACGCGCTTGCGGTGATGAAAAATAATCTCGAGTCATTACACCATGAGACATGCCGAACTGCACAAGCTGAAAGGACGAGTGCGTTTGGATAAAGTTAACGCTCTTCGGCGGAGTTTGGCCCAACAAGCAGCTCTCTACAGAGTGGAACATACAAACATGGAAAGATAGATCTGTAGACCACCACACCAAGAACAGACTATTCCACCACTGCTGTGCAATTATCACTGCCATGTGCAATATTTACTTTATTTTATATCAACTACTTGGTACTTATATTATTTTTTATTCTATGTAATTATTGTGTACTGCCTTTTTACTTCATATGTTCTTTTGCTGTGACAAGATACATTTCCCCGTTGTGGGACTAATAAAGGATTTCTGATAAAACAGAAAGATACATGGATAATAAAGTTACTTTTTTGCACAGCATGACATAAAGGTGAAATGAATGGGCTGTGTCTTTAAATAAATTGCAGAGATTATGAGTTAAATAATTAGTATGGCCCTCGAAGGATGTTGTAAAAAATAAAATGGCCCTTGATAGGAAAAAGGTTCCCCACCCCTGATCTACATAATCGACCATATGTACTAAAGAACAGCTCCACAAATATGTTTTGAAATAAGTCTGATGTCTTCAAAGTGCAGTTGCCTATTTCTAAATGTGATTCAAGATAAAAGAACAATATAGGATTATTATATGTGCATGCTGGGTTCTCTTTTGGGTCTGGAACTGACTTGTTCCTCCCCGAGCAGTGCCCAGGATCCAGCATGAAACAACTAGAAACTCAATGACAAGTTTACCTATTATAGTTGGTCTCGCTGTAGGCTTCATTTTATGATGTATATCCAAAAATGTACCAGTTGAACAGTGGAAATGTGTTTTTAAAGTCCAGATAAAGGGACGCCCAAGGTTACAGGTAGTTAAGCTCCTGCAGTTGAACAGTTTCATGAATGCAGATGACACAGTGGTGTTCATTGTGTCCGTCTCACCCTGAACTGTCCATAGATGGAGATCATGGAGAAGAGCAGCACCACGGCTAGAGGGCCCCAGAAGTCCGGGTTGTCTCTGACCACCTGCCGGTTGTAACCTAGTGATGGCATTGGCATCAGCACACATCGGATCTTGTAGTAGATGTCCTTCAGGTCGATGTCCAGCTCCTCCCTTCTCACACACACACACACAAGACAACATTATAATGACAGAATGTTTGCACTGACTAGAAAAGACAATATATAAAATCGTTTTACAAACAACAAATAGGATAACATCAAGATTGACTTCAGAGATGTGCCCGTCAGTTGAGTCTACATCTGACATCAGCCACATTTTGGTTTCTGTGCTGTTGCTGAATGGGATGTGGCATAAATAAATAAAAGTGAAACATGCTTGCTTAGTGGTTCAGCACTGACTGACTTCAGCTGTCCTCTATGATTCACTGTTGAATTACCTTTTAATATGGCTGGGAGACATCATCACTATCAAAATGAATTGTTACATTTACCTCAGTGACGATAAATGTATTATTGAATACACCTGTTTCTTCACAGTGGACCTCTTAATTGATTGTGCGTGCGTGCATGGCGCTGGGAGATTGTGTGCGTGGTGCGGTTTCTATTTAGTTCTCCCCTCTCCTTTCTTCCGCTCTGTAAGTGTGTGCGCACGTGTGTGTGTCAGCTGCGAAGCCCCGCCCTTCGCAAAACGGAGCGAAGGAGAGAATGTGAATGCGCAAAGTAGACAGTACAAACTGAAACGTGCAGATAAATTAGATCAATAGCATAAACGTTTAGTTTATTTAATAAAAGAGCACCTGTCAATGTGAAAAGTGACTTGTGAATAAACATTTTTTTTTTTTTTTCGAGAAAAAAACAAAACACCTCGCTGGGCTCCGTTGGCGGAGCGCAGCGCCCTGCCAAGACAATGGTAGGGGAAATACTGAAATATGTTGTGACTACATAAATAGGTAATAAAATAAATACATTTGAATAAACCTTTATTGTGTCTGTTATCTCATTATTTCACCAGTAGGATGTTTTAGGGTGTGTAGTGACACTATCTTAAACATTTGTGTCACGGTGGGGCACACAATGGAGACTCCTCTAATGCTCTGGGCTACAGTTGTAACTAACTTTTAGTTTAGTCATTATATTCAGCCGCTGGTAAAAATAACTAACAAACAAGGAACTCTGCTTGGTTCCTCTTTGGCACCTGCCTATCCTGAATGCAGCCACTGCTCTCAACAATGCTGCTCTCCCACACTGCACACTGACTAGTGGTGTAGTTAGGTCTACAGGGTTAGACTTGCTGTTGTACTTTCAGGGGCCTTACAGGGGAGGGTGACATCCTGTATGAAGGAATAATTTACTGAAACATGTTGACTTGACTTTAAATAGGATGGCATTCGTCATAATGTTGGTTTTGATAACTTTTTGATTAATTGCCCAGCCCTCCCTTTCAATACGCCTGTTCAACAGAAATGTCCATAATATTCAAAACTGTGAGGCCATGATGTGAATGAAATTGGTGGTTAAGACGAACAAACTACATGCGAGGAATAATCCCACAACACTGCATCTGCTCTTGATTAAAGCTTATCAGCTGTTACCAGTGTGCACTGTAAGCCTGTCCTTTAGAGATGCATGATCAATTTGAATGCACTAATGTTATTCCTGTGTAGAAAGTTTGGAGCAGCCACTAAAAGGCTTGTGTGAGCTGTCATGAGTGGAATCCAGCCAGATTCACTGGCTGGGAACAGATGATGAATAACCAAAAGGCATTCTCTTGTTGAAAAAAAGATATAGATCTGAAAGAAAGAAAAGACACAAGTTGTACTCACAGAAGAGGTTTGCTCTCTTCACTGTCATCCTCCTCCACCTCCAGCAGCCAGCCATAGCCTCGCTGCCTCAGGAAGGTGGTGGCATATGGATCTTTACCGCTCTCACTGGCAATGTTTAGCTTAATATCCGGGGAACTGATGGTGCCGCTGAGCTCTGTGGAAAACACGTTTGTTTGTTCATGACTGGTGTGGCACAAGAAATACATAAAGTACTAGGATGTTAGAAAAAATACCAGACACCGTATGAATGTTTAACAGCTGTATTGACATACTGCATCAAAAAGCATTTCCCTGCATTTAGCTAAAAAGGTACCAAACTTAAAAGGTGCCACCTGAAGGTCAGTTTTTTTAAATCCAACTATCACAAGACCCCATAATATCAGTTCTCACCTTATACATTCCTTTTTGAGGAAGTAATCATCTCACTCAGTCCCTTGTAAACATAATTGAAACTTAGAGTAGAAAAACATCCACCTAAACATCCAGCTGAAACCATTAGTTAATCATCAGAAAATGAATCGTCAACTATTTGGATAACCTGAGTATTTGCTGCCTTTCCCTGTAAATTTAATATTTTTGGGTTTGGACTGTCGTTTACACAAAAAAAGTCAATTTGAAGAAATCATCTTGGATCATTAAGGAGGGAATATGTCAGTATTTTTATCATGCTTTGTAGACTAAAAAAGGTTTTATTTATTCAGGGGGGAGTTTCACTGAGAGCAATGGTCCCTTTAACGGGAACACCCTGATCACATTCACACCTGGAAGCTGTCCAGGTCAACCACAGTCTGATCTGTTGGCCGATGAGCAGCTCCATTGGACAGGGCCTTGCTAAAGGGTGGTTGTAATGAGGGAGGGGCAAGCACTGCTTTTAAATATGAAGTAGCGGCTTAATTAATAACAAAAGTAAACATTAGTTGAAGCTCTGAACGCATACTGCACAGTCATTGGAGACAAGTCATTTCAATGGGAGGTCATTCCTGCCAGCTGCCATCTCCCTGTTCAACAAGTCTCCTCTGTATCGAGACAGGGGACTCCTCTGCCTGTACATACATCTGTATATGCATGGTGTACGTAATTCATGTTATGAATATGTGCATTATACAGTTAATTATGTTTATTATTCAAAGACAAGTCTGGACCTTACTCTATAGCTTTTGGAAACATGTACTAAATTATCTTACAGTATATTACTATCATTGTACTGGATATATTCAGTGCATATTGAGTAAATGTTAGTCTTATCTTTAGTCTCTATTCTCAGTTTATAGAGTCTATTTTATGTTGTATTTAGTCTGTTTTAGTTATATATAAATAATGTGGCCATTTAATTGAACTCGTTTCTTCCACAAGAGGTGGTGAGTGACCAGTGTAAACAAGAGTGGGACTTAAGTTAGATTTTGGTCCATTTTACTATTGTGCTTCGTCATAGAGCTACAGTTGAAGGAAAACGTAGTCTTATTTTAATGGCCTCGTAACCTTGACAGTAAGTAATATCAAATAAAGTGTCCAATTTTACAATGTGTTTGTTAGCTACGTTCGTAAACGACACGTATCAGTCGGCTAACAAAATTATTAAGCAAAGCTAAACGACAACTGGCACATTTAAATAGGTAGAGTAAATTAACTATGTCGAATAGCACAGTGTCTGAATATGTACTTGGGTGAATTCACTCATTTAACACAACCTAAACAAATCACGTAACGTTATACTGGTACGTAGTTAGCTCTTTTCAGGCCTGCTAGCTGTGGAACTCTGCTGGCATTAGCCTACCTTCAGCCTCTGTCGAAGAGACGAACGTGAAATCTCCATTGGTGGGAGAGAACTGCATGGTTCTTTATATATTACTGCCACACGCCGCAGCTACAGAGATATGACATTTAAATAAGCGGTCACTGGAATATGCCGAGAAGCGTTAATAACGCTGTCATTGATCCCAGCTCATCAGTGAAGTTAAACTATCGCATTTTGTTTTTGTTTAGTCCCACTTCTGCGGGGAAAGCAGGAAGTGCAGATGAAGCTGGGAAAGTAGACACGTCTTATGATGCATTCAAGTCATTACATAAAGCTGGGATATGGCAAATGTTTATTAGAAATGACAGAAAATACAGCTCAACTCAGACATATTATATATATTTATTAACCAATGTATGTAAAAAATTAAACCTATACATTCCTCTCGAATAAGTAATGTTTCACAACATGTCAGCAGATCTGATTTTGGCAGTTAATTAAGTAATTGTTCTTAGGAAATTAAAAAAGAAACCAAAGTAGGAGGTAGGCTAACCCCTTAAATTTAGAAATATTTGATAGAGTCAAATAGATAGATGGTCCTTCAACAGAACTGATTGGGATACATTTAATGTATGCAGGAAACACTGCAGGCCAGCAAGGCACAGTTGAAAGATGCTTAAAAGGTAATTAAGTTAGTTACATTTGTAAGGAATCAAGCCATCTGTTGTACAAACCTGATTATTGTCCAAGACTACATATAAATGTATCCTAATATGCAGGATTATTCAACTTTATACATTTCAGATTAAATCAGATATAATATGCATTTAAGAAACATGGCGGAAACCTCATCTAGATTTTGTAATTGCAGGATGCAATTCAGTCAGACAGGATAGAACAAATAATCAAGTGTGTCACATTCATTAAAGAGAGCTTATAGAAGAGTGGGTATGCATGCATAGTTGTAGAGGTGAACACAACATTCAATAAAAATAATACACTTGTACAATCCATGTCATAAGCCTCTCCGGGAACCATCACCTTACCAGTTGGATCTGGTGGGGCTTACCTCTACGCACAGTCTTGGCTCCGGAACCGTACTCCTGGATAGGGGTTGGACTCTATTCTTCTCTGGAGTTGCCCAAGGTGTGAGGTGTCGGGCGGGTGTGGGGATACTCACAAGTCCCCGGCTGAGCGCCGCTACGTTGGAGTTCACCCCGGTGGAGTTCACCCCGGTGGACGAGAGGGTCGCCTCCCTACGCCTTCGGGTTATGGGGGGGAAAACTCTGACTGTTGTTTGTGCCTATACCCCAAACAGAAGTTCGGAGTATTCGGCCTTCTTGGAGACCCTGAATGGAGCCCTGCAAGGATCCTGGAGGGGGCCTGGGAGTACGCCCATCCGGTCTACATGTGTTTTGTGGATCTGGAGAAGGCGTATGACCGGGTCCCCCGGGTGATACTGTGGGAGGTGCTGCGGGAGTATGGGGTGAGGGGGTCCCTTCTGAGGGCCACCCAATCCCTGTACGCCCAAAGCGAGAGTTGTGTCCGGATACTTGGCAGTAAGTCGGACTTGTTCCCAGAGAATGTTGGCCTCCGCCAGGGCTGCGCTTTAACACCAATCCTGTTTGTTATTTTCATGGACGGGATATCTAGGCGTAGTCGTGGAGGAGAGGGGTTGCAGTTCGGTGGCCTGAGGATCTCATCGCTGCTCTTTGTAGATGATGTGGTCCTTATGGCATCATCGGTCTGTGACCTTCAACAGTCACTGGATCGGTTCGCAGCCGAGTGTGAAGCGGTTGGGATGAGGATCAGCACCTCCAAATCTGAGGCAATGGCTCTCAGCAGGAAACCGGTGGATTGCCTACTCCGGGTAGGGAATGAGCCCTTACCCCAAGTGAAGGAGTTCAAGTACCTCGGGGTCTTGTTCGCGAGTGAGGGGGCGATGGAGCGAGAGATTGGCCGGAGAATCGGAGCAGCGGGGGTGGTACTCCAGTGGCTTTACCGCACCGTTGTGACGAAAAGAGAGCTGAGCCAGAAGGCAAAGCTCTCAATCTACCGGTCGATCTTCATTCCTACCCTAACCTATGGTCATGAAGGCTGGGTCATGACCGAAAGAACGAGATCACGGGTACAAGCGGCCGAAATGAGACGGGTGACTGGCGTCTCCCTTAGAGATAGGGTGAGAAGTTCAGCCATCCGTGAGAGACTCGGAGTAGAGCCGCTGCCGAAGAAGCATTATTACATACAGATATATACAGGGCTTTGATGAGAGTCACTTTGGATTATAGATGCATGGTGTATTAAGCATTAAGCTGTATTAGCTCAATCAGACTTAGTTTGGGAGCAATCAAGACCACACCCAATAATGCTCTGCTTGTTGAATCCAGTGAACTGACATTACAGTAAAGGAGAAATAAGCTTTCACTAACATACTGGATAAGAATTCAGGGAGGACGTAATGGAAATGTAACATTATATGATCTGCAAAACTGTTTGGAGTACTCATCATGTTCTGGTAAAGGTTATGGATGGGATATTAATAAGAAAGCATTTCTCCCTGGATATTTCCACAACCAAAGGGAAAACATTCAAATGTTAGAAAAGAGGAGAGAGTGGACAGAGATGAATTTCAACATTGGGTACTTGGTTCAAGAACATTTAGAAAAGGGCTACTACAATTATTATTATTTCATAGTTTTACAGATGGATCAAAACATCCAAATGCTGAGCATGTAGGTGTGGGCATATACATTCCAGAATTTGACAAAGGACACTAAGTGAATATCAAACAGGTTATCAGAGGAGTGGTGATTTGTTCAGATTCTGCAGCTGCAATACGAAGTATACAATCAGGTCAAACAGTTGAAGAGGATCTTCTAAGTCGGAGGTCTTCAACAATTTAAATGTCTTTAAATACATAAATGGATAAATGGAGGCAGAAGACATTATCTTTCAGTCAGCAATGCACACATTCAGCGACACACAGGAGCTCTCTGAAGCTTGACACCAGTTCACTCACAGCACATGGCTTGATGATTCACTTTCCCTTCCACATGTATGTTTAAAATAAAAACATGAATCTGTGAATTATTTTAATAGCTGAGTGTTGTATGCAAGATGTATGTTTATAAATGGTAGTGGCACCTTGCACATGTTTAAAATAAAAACATGAATTTATGAACCTGCGTATTCATTGAATAGCTTAGTATTGAATGCACAAACTAAAAGAACGCTAATATGAAACTCCTCAGGAGGCCATGGCTCTCAGCAGGAAACCGGTGGATTGCCACTCCCCAAGAATGAGTCCTTACCCCAAGTGAAGGAGTTTAAGTACCTCGGGGTCTTGTTCGCGAGTGAGGGGACGATGGAGCGAGAGATTGGCCGGAGAATCGGAGCAGCGGGGGCGGTATTACAGTCACTTTACCGCACCGTTGTGATGAAAAGAGAGCTGAGCCAGAAGGCAAAGCTCAGAGTAGAGCCGCTGCTCCTTTACGTTGAAAGGTTCAAAGGGCTTTATTTAAATATTTATTTATTTAAATATTTGAATGAAAACAGGTTTAATATCTAGAATATATATATATATATATATATTATATATTATATTAATATATATATTATTGTTATTATTATTTGTGCTTGTTTGTTTCGTTTTGGTTTAACAGTCATATGAGTTAAACTGTAATAAAGTCATGGTGTTACACACTCCGGAACAGCAGGTGGCGGCTCTTTGGATACAAAGCTTGTGTTTTGGAGCGCCGCCCCTTTCTTCCGTTAAGCCCTTCCTCTCGGTCCATCAGGCCAATTGCAGCAGCTCATGCTGAATTCCTTCTTTTGCCGCTAAAACTAAACTCGCTCCAGCTTCTGCCCTTCCAAGCTGCCTCTATGTTTTGATAAAAAATATCAAGAAAACAGTAAGTGTTAATTCGGCATTCATTTAATGTTTTTCCGTGTTGTGTAGGTCAGTGTGTTTCATCTTTGACTTCTTGCAGTCCACACGGACATCAGTTACAGCCACCGTTAAGGCGTTAAGCGAAGAAACTGCCACTTTGTTCGGTTAAGATTATATGGGGTGACATTTTGGCACTAATGTAACAGTTTCATATAACATAATCCTTTCAAATCATGTTGTAATTGAAGCTATATCTGTAAGAGTAAGAACCTGTACACTGCACTCAAAAGAAACGATAATGTCACCTGTTTAACACTCGATACGGGAACTTTGTTCCCATAACGTTACTACTATACGTTAAGATTGCTGCAAAACAAACTTCCAAGTTAATGTTGTCTTGCAACATTAACAAACATACACAGGTCTTATAAAATAATGTAAAGGTATTTAAACATTTTTTAAAGGCGTTGTGCTAAATTCGGCGCTCATATTTTCCCCAAGATGGTCTTCAGTTACCTGACATCTTAATTTTAAAATGTGTTTGGTGTTAGCTAGCTTCAGCCCTATCGTGTTTTGTTGGATGAAGACAGTGGGAAAATCCGGTAACTACGTTACTTTACTAGCGTTAATCCTGAAAATAGGAATTCAATATTTTGGTTGTAAGTAGACAAGTAACAGTAACGTCAAAATCCAGATTGTATTCAGTCTGTATGTTATGGTAAATATGCTCAATGAGGCAGTAGCCCTAAGCAGTCTCTGCCAATAAGCAGAACAAACTTGATCTTTGACATGGACTCTGTTGGGAGCTCGTGTGTGCAGTGACACACGTTGCTCAGAAAGAGAACATTTTCATTGATTGAACATTTTCATTGATTGAACATTGATCAGCAGCTGAAAATGGGAATCTCAGGACTGCTGCAATTCATCAAAGATGCTGCAGAGCCCATCAACGTGAAACAATACAAAGGCCAGACCGTGGCTGTGGACACATACTGTTGGCTGCATAAAGGAGCTTTTTCATGTGCTGAGAAGCTTGCTAAAGGAGAACCAACTGATCAGTAAGCATTTTTTATTATTCTAACTGAATGAAAAAGAAAATGTGTTCAGAAGTATGTTAATATTTATTTTTGTAATTGATACTGGTGCTCTGTCTGTTGAGGCGTGCTTCGTTGACATTCCGTAGTTCATGTTCTTTGTTACAAAATATGTTAACATAGATGACAATCAAAATAAGAACAGTAAGCATGGTCAAAACTTAGTGTGATCTCAAGGCTTCATAGCTTCAACTAAATGATCTATCTAACAAGCACATGCAGCATATTTGACTTTTTAACCAATCAGCTGACTGCAGTTGTTATGGTCCTAATTAAACATTCTGCAATGAAACCATAGAACTGCTTATCCTTAGCATGTTCAATACTGCTCTCTATTGTATTAATGGGTAATCTTATAATAAGGGATGAATGTCCAGAACTGATATTGGTATTATAATTTATCCAATTCAAGGTATGTGCGGTACTGCATGAGATTTGTGGACATGCTGTTGACCTTCAGTGTCAAACCAATTCTGGTGTTTGACGGACGCAATCTGCCTTCAAAACGAGAAGTGGAAAAGGCTCGCAGAGAGTGAGTATAAAGTGTGTGTGTGTGTGTGTGTGTGTGTGTGTGTGTGTGTGTGTGTGTGTGTGTGTGTGTGTGTGTGTGTGTGTGTGTGTGTGTGTGTGTGTGTGTGTGTGTGTGTGTGTCCTAACACAATAGTCCAGTGTTTTTCAGAACTGGTAACACATACGCTCAAACAAATTTTGGTTTTGGCTTGGTTTATTCGAAGGACTGCATTCCACAACATTGTTTATGTGTGAAGGTGCAGAGCGGAATGTACCAACTTGTCGGCAGGTGAGACCAGACAGCACCTCCACAAACAAATACTTGAACTTTAAGGACAAAAACCTTATTGTTATCCTAAACGAGGAAGCTGAGCTCGATCTGTCCTACTTTAGTCTTTGCTGCTAACACAATCACTACCTCTAGACAGTTGTCTTTTTGTAGGTTTATATCATTGAATTTGTTCAGAAACATTGCCTTCAGTGTAAGAAAAAATCATCTCATCTCATTTTGTTTATAATCTGACTAGCGCAAGGAATCCAAACTGATCAAATCATATGGTTGTGCATGGAACATACCTAAAAAAATGTTTCATACAGGTGAGGGATATTCAGCCATTTCACAAGGGGCACATCCACTGATGTTGTTCCTCCCAGGTTTAAGAGTAACCTGTGGAAGGAAATCCTTCTGTACATGACAGTGAATCTGTGGAATAGATTTGCAGGAAATCATAATCATAAAAAAAATCATAAGCAGCTTCGGAGGTTTAAAGCTGGCGCTTAAGAAATGTCTCACAGTATATACATGGTAGTATATTATGTCTGATAAGAAGGTGTCTTTCTTTACTTCAGCTCTCTGCTTGTGTGTTGATGTACGGTGAATACAGTGAATAACTTGCTGAATGACAGTGTCGGGACCAGTGATGATTTTATTGAATTTTTCTTTAATTATTGATTTGGATTAATGTTTATGTTGTGTCATTCTTGCCATGTAAGATCTGCAGTCCCTCACCTTCACACACCCCCACCCACAAAGAGACGATGTTAATATGCCGGAGGGCTTCATTGTGTCATCCCATTTCTTTTAATGTCAGCAGTTACTGCCCTGGCTGTGCTGGTGTTTTATATTAAAATGAATATGTCAAATACATCCAAATGAAATCGAGCTTAGTTAGCGTTTGTTAGCAATACCAGTTGATAACAACACATGATAACATAGGTTATACTTTGTACATACAAACACCGTAGCAACATGTCCACAGCCAGAAGATAGAAGGCAGACCAGTTGAATTTCTGTCTATGAACTCGGAAATTCTGACTGTTGGTTTGCTGATGTACAGTGTTTACAGATTCTCTCTTCTCTAGGTTTCCAATCCTAATGATAATGACCTCTTTTGATCTCTAGTTTATAGTTAATGAGTCTGTACATTGTTAATACCTCTCTCTTTCTATCCATCTATCCACCTTTCAGGCGCAGAGAAAGCAACCTTCAGAAAGGCCGACAGCTACTACGTGAAGGCAAACTTTCTGAGGCCAGAGACTGTTTCACCCGCTGTGTGAACATCACCCCAGCCATGGCTCATAATCTTATTAAGGTGAGGACTTCCTATCTCCTGCCAGGCTGAAGTAAATGATAGGAATGCCTTTAGTTTGAAAGTCGATGCTATGAGTCCTTAGTCAAGAACACCCAGAGTCTACTCTCAATTTGAGAGTCGAATGACTAATTGCATCATTGTACACACAGCAACAGCAAGGCAGGCTGTTACAAACTTAAGACAAACTGGTCTCAAAATGACCAAACAAATAAAAGAAGGGTGATGGAAAAGCAGGACAGTGGGAAGCAAGGAAGTGCAACTAGTTTTTGTTGTTCGTTCCAACGCTCTTCTGTGCTTCCTGTCAGTAAGGTCGGCTGCTCCTCCACTGCCGTCCAGTGCCTGCATTCTTCCTGTCATCAATTTCTTCTTTATCTAATCCAAGATCAAAGAATCTCCCCATCAGTAATAATGTTGAGTTTGTATAAGAGCAAAGAAAGTATCCGTACAATTACATTACTCCCTGTGTTGCATAACAGTCTATTTAAACATGGTAATGACATACAAGCTCATACGAGTATATTACAAAGAATTCAAGAATCAAGGTAGAGAATCAAGTGGAACTAAAAATATCCCCTGGACAAAGGTGGAGGTTTCTTGTTCATATGTTTTTGGCACTTAGAACAGAAATATTAAAATGTCTGCTTAACATTAGCAATCAAGTTATCAAGAATCTCAAATGAAGTATTAAGTATCAAATGAGATAATAGCAGTATTCACAAGTTACTTAAAAACATAAGGCATTTCTCGACTACAGTTTAAAGGCCTCACATGGGTGAGAAGAGGGTTGAATGTGAGAGGGACATCGTTAACATTACATTACAATTAAATTCTGGCTTTATGGCGTGAATATCTCAATTTAAGGGGAATGGGAGGTCAAGAAATCAAAATGGAAAACTGACAAGTTTGACTGTAGCTCCAAATCAAACCGGACCTTCACCATCACATAAAGGAATTACTAGAATGAAATTAGGCTGCACATTAAATGAAATCTTTGTTACTTTATTTCATTCTTTGTGGTCAGATCCAATGTTGCATGTTGGTGAAGTTCTGTAGGAAATGTTTTGTGTTGTTTTTTTGTAAACCAGGCTGCAAGGGCGAGAGGAGTGGACTGTGTTGTGGCTCCATATGAAGCTGATGCTCAGTTAGCTTACCTCACTAAATGTGGTTTGGCCCAGGCTGTCATCACAGAAGACTCTGACCTGCTGGCATTCGGCTGCAAGAAGGTATGAAGTACGAGACCCAGGGGAGGCATATCCAGCTGCATGAGTATGGTAATATTTCAAAGGGAACCTGGGTCCCATTCTTCGCACGTGGATAAGAGTTATCTAGATTGTGTTGACGATTTGACATGGATTCTTTTAAATTTGGTATAAAATGAATCTCAAACTATTGTCATGCTCAAAGTCCTTAAGCCCAAAAGTGCAGGCTTATTGACATTCAGCTGGACCACGACCCAGACGTTTTACTGTGAACTTCATACGTAAACTCATTTTTAAATCCAACTGGCACAAGCCAACGTTTAGTCCGATTTAATCAAACCCTGGTGCGGCAGGAGTATGTGCTGCCTGCGCGGGCATTTGTTGAGATGAGAGAATATACAGAATATTCTGAATAAACTGGAGGTTCGTTCTGAACACTTTCCAAATGTGTTGGTAGAAACACCAAAGCAGGATTACTGCCAGTATCCCCAAACGTTCTGCTCCAAAGAGGTTTACAAAGTGGCCACTAAAGAACTTGGAGTTTATTTATATATTTTTTCTGGGAGATGCTGATGTGTAACTATGGATACGGAAATTTATGACAGTTCCTGTTTTTTCCAGAGTGAGGGAAGTCCGTATTAAAGCTTGAAGCTTTATTTACACCTTAAAGAAGACACACACACACACACACACACACACACACACACACACACACACGTACATATTTCCTTTTGATTGTTTAGTATGAGATATTGTGTGTTTTGACATTTATTATCTTATTAATGTTTTTTGGAATAAACATGCTGGTTTGTTTAATGTTGTATAAGAGTGAACCAACCTCTACTATCAAAGAATTCTGAAATCCTTCAACCCTTAATAGCTATTAATATTGTCATGTTGTTTATAGTTATTAATTAGATTATAATGATCAGGTTTCCTTATTCATTGTCTCGTATATTTTATGAGATGATTATTAGACTACATTAATTGGCTATCATTCTCTTCTGAGTCGGAGGTGGTGCTCCGAGAGGTGACTTGGTGTAAATGAAGTGCTCAATAAGTGTTATCCAAGATATCTGGCTCCAGGATTTACAAATCAATCCTAAAAATTGCTTTCAAAGAAACAAATGAGCTGTATGGGAATAAACGGGATTAGTTTAATCTGATATCGGCTTGTTAGCCTGAATAAATTATGCTACATTTGAAGAACGGCCCTGATGGCTGTATGAAGGGAAGGGTAATGTTAGGGTTCTCGTGCTTAATGTGTGTGTAAAAACAAAGTCAATTGGCGAGCCACCACTGATTATATCAGATGAGCATTAGCTTTAGTGTTAATCCTGTTGGCAGCAAACCATACGTTAGACAAAAGTGAAAATAGCCTTTAAGAAATTGCCTTGTGTCTGCTCATACATTGCCACAAACTTCTAAATCAACTGTATTTCACAATCATGCAGGTGATCCTCAAAATGGACAAGCAGGGCAACGGCCTGGAGATAGACCAAAGCAACATGGGCCGCTGTCGCTCTCTGGGGAACGTTTTCACAGAGGAGAAGTTTCGCTACATGTGCATCCTCTCCGGATGTGATTATCTGGCCTCCTTACATGGCATCGGCCTAGGCAAGGCCTGCAAACTGCTCCGACTGGCCAAAGACCCTGATGTCCTCAAGGTGAGACCGGATGGTGCCATGAGGAGTTGGATTATGCATTTAGCAAAGTAACTACTATTTTGAAGTTGTGATTCCAAAGGTACCTCACTTTTTGAGAAGGATCAGTCAACATGGAATCATAGGATGCACACCAAAGCTGCTGATGTGTGTTTAAGTCATCTGACTAAAACTGGAGGAATAGCGTCTCACAAGTCAGCTCATGGAAAGAATGCAATGTTTCCCCTACCATTGTCTTGGGGGGGCGCTGGGGTCCAACAGATTTAGAGTGAGACTAAATAACATAATGTTGAATTCCTAAGAAATAAAACACTCCATTTGATTTATTCAATTGACTGAGGTACAGCCTTCCTTAGTCTGGTATGATGTAGGCCATCTTTAAGTAGTTATTCTGTAACCTACATTATTAATGACTTTAATGACTTTTGAGCGTGAAACTTCAATCTTGACAATGTAAATAGTAGTTTGCCACAATGGGCCTGATGCAGGAAGTGATGGAAGAACACATTTCCTCATATTCATCAATATCTTTCTTATTTTTGCTCTTCACTTAGGTATGAGAAAAATGCACGAATTGTCAAGAGCACTCTTACCAAGATGAGAAAAACATTTTGTTTTCTCAGTCCACAAATTGTTTGTCCAATGCAAGGAAACATGTTTTATATTGAGTAACATAAGAAAACGTGGCCTTTCTCCAATTCTTGGGCATGGGGAAGAGCACATTTGGATGGTTAAGAACGTTCGATGCATCTGGAGTGGACATCTGTTATTTTTTCTCCTAAAAGAAAATCAAGATATAAAAGTGAAATTAAGAAGTATGTTTCTGCATGAGGCCCATTGATCTTAACTCAAGGACTGCTTACTAACATGTTCCAGGGCTTTCAACCACATCCAAAACTTAGTTATCGGTTGTGTTTGAAACAAGTTTACAGGCCTATAACTTGAGTTGAGATTATTCTGTTAGCTGTATGACTCTACTTGTGCTACTGCTGCAGCACATTTTAACATGAACAAATGCTCCAATAATTGTGGCTTGTGGCCACTTTTCATCCCACACTACATGGACTCACTTTCAAACAGAAACAGACATTGAATCCAAATGAATCTGATAGGTCTAATAAAACAGAACTGTACACTTAGCTTACCTTGTGTATTTATACCACCAAGTCAATAAAGGTTTAGAATACAATGATATTACTAATTAAGAGACTAATAAATGACATTTGTATGTTTAAGTATCAAAGGGAGGACTATTTCAAATACACAATATAAAGGTTCTAATTTAAAAACATCAAAGGTAAGTAATTCCAATCACACACTATTTTAATGAACTAAAACGTTCTCCACACACTTGATGATTAACATATCAGAATGAGAAATCCTTTATTCGTCCCAGAGTGGGGACATTTACAATATGCATCAAACATACACAGAAAGTGAGTCAGTATGATTACACTCTGAAAGACTACTAACTAGCATAAAAAGTATTGCATTAGTAAAGGTCGCAGTGGTCTTGTGGCATACAGTTTATTGTGAGCGCTCGTTGCTCTTTCAGGTGATCAGAAAGATTGGACAGTACCTGAAGATGAATATAGTCGTCCCTGAACAATACATCGAGGGATTCATCAGAGCCAATAACACCTTCCTCTACCAGCTGGTGTTTGATCCTGTCGGGAGGAAGGTTGTTCCCCTCAACCCGTACCCAGAGCACATGGACCCAGCCACCCTCAGCTACGCTGGACTGTATCCTCTTGTCCTGAATCACACCTCACCAAATGTCACCTTTTGTAAATGGTGGAAATTATTTAGTTGTCCTCCTTGGTTATATTCTTTTTAAGTGTAAGTTCCTCTCCATCACGTGCACAGTGTCCTATCCTTGATGATGTTGAATCCAGTAATCTGGGAGATGAGAAAGGTTTGCAGATGGCCTTAGGAAACCTTGACATCAACAGCATGGAGAGGATAGACGACTTCAGGCCAGACAAACCTGTTCCACAGGTATCGGATCAATAGCAAATGTAATCATCACTTTACTTTTAACTAAGTGTCAACTTTTAATTTAGAACATCTTTTCAAATGTCCTTTTTAGCTTTCTAAACCCCGCAGTCGCAGCTGGAACGACTCACCAGCCCCCACTGGGCCCAGTATCTGGAGTGGAGGCTTAAAGTCAGCATCTGTTGCCCCGTCCCGGCCTGCTGCCTCCCCAGATAGGCCTCCCTCCACCAGGGGGAAGGAAAGAATCATCAGCCTGGTCGGTGTGAGGCTGTCCTGCAGAGAGCTGCAGGTGAAGAGACCACGAGAAGGTGAGCTGTTAACACGCTGTGTGCAGATTGCTGCATGCCTTGAACACAAATACACACATTTTACCCTCCTCAGTGAACTGATCCACTGCAGCATAACAATCTGATTGATAGTTTATCATGGCTGAAGATCAGTGCAAGATGTGGAACAATTTACTTACAATGTTACTGAGAGTTCTTTCATATTTTTTCCAGTTGTTCATCTGTACAGGGTAAGAATGTTTTTTTGATGACTTTATGATATATTGATTGCAAATGTTAAGCTTAAGTTTTATTGTATATTCGTTTAGTTTTTTCCTTTTGTGTGTGGGTGAGAAATTATCTGTGGTTTACTGTAATTGTTCCTTTAAGGAAACTAAATCACAGATGCAGCAAAATACTAGGTAGAATATAATAAAAAATGCAGAATGGAGATAATGGAGCCTATTATGACATCTTGACTGAACTTGTCTTTTTCCCTTTTTAGACTCTAGTGTATCAGACCAGGATGTGCTGCAGCAGTACTCGTCCTCCAGTCAGAAGCGATCCAGGTCAGACCAGCTTCCAGAGAAGCCAACAATAACCAGCCAGCCCCGGCCACGCAACCGCTTCGCCACCCTGCTTCAGAGGCGGAACCAGGAATCTGAGGAGAACAGCCAGGGCACATGCAGCAGGTGACATCACAGGGACCCTCTTACACCTTAACGCAGTGGTTCCCAAACGGTGTGCCGTGAGACAAATCCCGGTGTGCCGTGGGATTTTGAAATAATTGGGCCTATTGCATTCAACTGTACACAAGGTTTGTGGTTCGCAGCGCAGGGAAGCGCTGTACTTTATCGGTACTTTGTCCTACACACTTATTTCACAATATAGAAACAATAGGTCTTATATGCGTTGGCCTAAATATAAATAAAACCATCATTAAAAAAAAAGAAATCTGTCAAAGCGAAGCCGTTTCAGCCATTTGCGCATGGTGGGAAATATTAGAGTGTGACACATCAAAGACTCTCTGCTAGTGTGATGGAGAATAGCTTCTTACAAGGACTAGGCTAAATAAATGTTCACAGAGTGATAACAGTGATACTCTGTGTTACAGAGGAGATTCTGCCCGGATATGAACTCAGGTGTGTCTTGAGATTTTGGCTTGGTCTTTGGTGTGCCTTGGCCACAGAACGTTTGGGAACCACTGCCTTAACGTACCCAAAAAACGTATTGAGGATGAATTGAGGATGTAGGTGCTGGGAGCTGAGCCGAGAGCAGGCGTGCATTATGTGACATGCGTATGGTGCACAGCGCGTGATAAATCATCATTTAGAGACCATGGATCCTCCTCTACCGGTCTCTGTGATATATGTAAGCGTAATGACATATTACACTGAAGTAAGCTGATTTTAATTACTTACTTGAGCGGGCTGAATAACTAGTGAACAAGTGGCGTCAGAACATCGGCGGATGGAGAGCTCCGCTCCTCGGCCTCGCTGCCACAGCTGTCCGGGCTAGACTCACGGCGGGACTGCTTGCGTACTGCTTCACTGCTGTTCCGTCGTTGGACTGACGGGCTTCTAGTGACACATTACGCACACAGCATCCCATCCAGAGATCCAGTGATAGTTTTTAAGAAATCTTGTTTTTTTTTACTACTTTCTTCATATATTTCTTCACCCACCTATCTGCTATTCATCGAAAGGTTAATTTTTGTGCCTGTGACTGCAATCTGCTGTATATTTTCCTGATGTGGTTGTGTTTATTCCCACGTGTAGATTCTTCAACAGTTGTAGTTCAGCAGCCAGTCTGAGCATGAAGGAGTCTGCTCAGGAGGATTTACCTCAGGATGTGGAGCCCAGAGCTGTGATTGCCATTCATGTCAATTCTCCCAGCAACCAGACCAATGACAGCGATGGTCCTGACATTCCATCTGTAGACACCCCCAGCCCGCCTCCATCACCTCGCACCACATCTCCCAGTTCAGCCAGTCAGGGCCTCATGCTGTTTCAGTGTTCAGGCAGCTCCTCCTCAACTGAACAATCAAGAACACCAACGTCAACTGCAAGCCTGGCCGCCCTGAAACAGTTTCAGTACAAGAAGGAGAGTTCTTCCTCGTCCACAAAGACCCACAGACCCTACAGTGACATGTCACCTCATTCATCCACTGACCCAGAGGAAAAGGATGACCTCCCAGATTCCCCTCCTTCCCAAGACAGCGCCTACTTCTCTCAGTCTCAGCCATACCTCACTTCCTGCCACAAAGAGGAAGTCCTCACCTACAACTTCTCCTCTTCCTACCACGAGGATGCTGCTTCTGTACGTTAAAACACATTTCCATTGCGTTTTTACAGACCCTGTGGTTGAGTCAGCCTTCACACATGCATCATCACAAGAGTTTCATGGCTCATAAGTGGGTGTGCAGAAAGCTATTTTGGTAGCACGACTTTGTGTTCTTATGTGTCTTTTCTGCACTTCCTCAGGAAATGAATTCAAGTAAAGATTCTGAGCCAGAGCAAAGTCCTACACATTCAACAGAAGCAGATAAGAAACCTGGCACGCTGAGATCAAAGGTTTGTTACATCCGACACTGTATTTTTTTAAAATTTTGAATCTTAGTTTCTAAGGCACTGGAGTGTCTTTACCATTACACTGTGGAGGAAGGTTGTGTTGGCTTGTGCTTTAATCCTCTAATGAATTTCATTAGCATGGGGTTTAATGTTCCTTGAAAGCATGGGATATGTACTAGTAATGAGGATGTTCCATCTTAAGAAACAATATAAACAAAAGAAATGTCATAGCATTAAAACATTGTGTGTATGTTTTAATCTTATCTTGCTCCCTCCAGGTTTCAGGCCTGTCAAAGCCGAAGTCCAGCAGCCAGGGTCTAGCGGCAAAGGTGCGACCGTTAGGCCCCGCCAGGGCCAGTGGACTGAGGAAAAAGTCTGGTTCTGTCAAGAAAACCTCTTCCTCCAATAATGAAAACAACCCTGGTGTCCAGGCCACCATCAGCAGCCTCTGGCAGAACTTCAGCTTCAAAAAGTAAAAGAGAAAAAGTAACTTTGTAAAAGAATAGAATATTGAATATAATTCACTTTCTTTACATGTATTAAAATAATTGGTTTTAAAAGAAAGTTGCCTAGTAATTGTCATGGCACATTTAAAGTTCAAAAGGGATGAATATGATTGCATACCATGACTGTATTCACCGTACCTCACAATCCTATAGATTGTTTCTGCAATCATGCGAGGCATCTCACAAATTCATGTCCATTGCATACTAATGCTTCTAATGAGTCACCCTTTTATATAGGGTTGTAATTATTGACTTTGTTTATTCAACACTTTACTATTGCTTCATGGAGACATTAATAGATGGATTGATAGATGGATACTTTATTCATCCCCGGGGGGAATTCTTATTTCACTGCAACAAATAGTGCAAAGAACTAGTAAACTAGAAAAAGTACTTACGTATGAATTAAAGTTCTAAGTAAAAAATAAATAAAATTAAGCCCTTAAACATGTGCATGCATATAATTATACATCTACCGGTATAGTGAGCTTGTTAGCCTCTCTCGCCCTGCCGCTCCGTCCCCAGCACACAGCGGCACAGAAGATAGTACTGGCCATCACACACCGGGAGAACACAGCATCCTGTTGCAGACGTTGAAGCCTCTGAGACTGGAGAAGTACAGCCAATGACGAACTCGAGACTATAGCATAGTTTTAAATGTGAGAGCACTGTAACCCTTCATTAATGACATGACTCTTAGTGTCTCCAGAGATTTTTCACATCCTGCAAACTCAAAAGTTGTTCTATTTCATGGCTTATAACTGATTTATGGAACATTTGTAGATTATTTATTAACTATTTATAAAGTCATTATTTACAGTGACTAAGCCCTTTTTAATGAAGGTGGAACCAATAAACCTAATTTAATTTTGCTTTCCTTCAAGATGCCACAGTTCTGCTGCGATTTGAGAAACGTGGGCTTTTTGTCGGCCGCAGAGTTCAATATTGTCTTTAAAAATAATTCATGGGTCAGTTTCCAAGATAATAGCCAAATGTATTTTGCACCTTGTTCAACCTATTGATCAAATTAGAGGGTTTTTGAGCCTGAAGCAGAAACCAGATTGTTCACATTGTTGAAATACATTGTCGGGGTCGGGAACAGGAGCAGTTTTAGATTGGACTCACTCCAACTTGGATATGCAAGGTAATATAAACAAACTGACATTTTTAGATCTTGGCTTTGATGCCAGTAACTTTAACCAGTGACATAGTGTCTAATCGAACAACTCTTGTGTTCTTCAGAGATTCCCAGAAGATGACTGCCTGTAAGAAAGGAGAGCCGATGTCTCCCGTCAAAGACAACCTGCCAGCAGGCTCACCTCAGACGGACATGAACTTTATCAGCAGCTTCTGAGAGATGCTCTTTGTGGTAGTGAAGCTTTTAATTTATACCATGTGTGTTTATGATTTCTCATCAACCTGTATTTCTTAATGTATAGCTTTAAATAAAGCAACTGTCTTCTGATACAATTGTATCTTGCGTGTGGGGTTGCGTCACATCTTCTTATTGTCTGCAGTCAAAGAATGTGTTGGCTAGTAAAGATGTGCAATGCATACTTGTTTACTGAAAAAGCCCTACCCACATGCAAGGAGGAGGAATGTAGCGAGGGATATGCTGATTTACTTCAAGCCCTACATTTGGAGACCATAGAGAAAGTGTTTTTATTTTATTTACAGGTTTAGGTGGAGTTGAGATGAATTCAGTGTACAACCTCATGAGTAGAGCAGTGCCCCCCTTCATATTGAGGCAGTAGCAAGCTGATTGGCAGTAACAGCGTTGTGCAGAGTAGTGTTAACTGTGGAGACTGATAAAAACATTCTTTCTACTGAGCTAGATCAGTAAACATATGCAATACATGCCTAGTTGTTACTACCGGGTGTTTAAAAGCCGTTTCTCACCAGTGCGGTGAAAGTGTGGTGCGAGAATGTTTAATTTTTGTCAGTGAGGCCCAATGAGTTTCCTCCTAAATAGTACCTGTGTCCAAAAACCTTTCCAGACAGAGAATGTCTAAGGGGCTAACTTTTACTACACAATACATAAACTAATCTAAATCGAGAACATATATTATCAAGCTATCTGCTTCTGCTTTAAAGGAATACATTTCGTTCCTTGAATGAAGGCTAGCATTTTTATGGATTCTGTTATTCTACAGTATTGTTTGTATTAGGCTATTATCTTGTATTGAATAATATTATTTTCCAAAAGGTATGGCATGTTTATAATACTGAGGGGTTCAAATAAAACCAAAAACCGCTGAATATGTGAATCTGAAAATTGAACACTGGCAGTGGGATGTGGTTCGGGCGCCGGCTGCACAATCAGATAATCAGTCACACAATAAAAGTGGCGCTGGCCTAGTTCTGTTCTCCTGCAATAAACTGGGTCAGAGAGAGAGACAGAGCGAGACAGACAGACATACACAGAGAGAGAGATAGAGACAGACAGAGAGAGACAGAGACAGAGAGAAAGATAGAGACAGACACAGATATAGAGACAGACAGAGAGACAGAGCGAGAGAGACAGACAGAGAGCGAGAGAGAGAGACAGACAGACAGATAGAGACAGAGACAGAGAGAGATAGAGACAGACAGAGAGACAGAGCGAGAGACAGAGACAGACAGAGAGAGAGAGACAGACAGAGAGACAGAGACAGACAGACAAAGAGAGAGACAGACAGAGACAGAGACAGACAGAGAGCGTGAGAGAGAGACAGAGAGAGAGAGAGATACAGACAGACAGACAGAGATTTTTTTTTATTTTTCAAAAACACTATTTACATATTCTTAAAACAAACAATTTACTAATAAAGTGTAACGAAAAATTATATTATATCAAAAAATATATATTTATAAATAACAATTCTATAAATATATAAAAATTATCCAATAAAAACCTGTGTAAAGTGTAAACATTCATTATTCACAGTGCAGATAATATTTTTAAAACACCAACGTTCTTTAAAAGTCTCGAGATCCCCGGTATGTTTGTAAAACCTAAAATCGAGCCAGAGTCTTGCCCTGATATTACAGAGCCACACTGTCTTGGCCTCCTGCCCCTCTCTGTTCTCAATTCTGTTTTTTCTGCTAATGTAGATGGCCATTTTTGCCTCTCCCGAGAGGAAATTTAGGAGCTGCCACTTTTCTTTGTTGTCTTTTTTGTAGGCAACTCCCATGATAAAAACACTCTCGGTAAAAACTACGTTAAAAAGACTAAAAACCAATGTTAAAAGAGAAAAACTCTGTGAGTCTCTTACACTCAGTAAAAACATGGAATACAGTCTCACGTAAGTTGCAGAAAGGGCATTTGTTAAAATCAGCAGGATTAATGACAGAGATAAAAGCGTTACAAGCGACGGCACCATGTAAAATCCTCCACTGGAGGTCGGCTGTCCGCTTTTTGAGGGGAAGTTTGTAAAAAGACCCCCACTGTGGGCTTGGTCCACTTCCCAGTCTGTTACTCCACACAGTGGAGGGTCTGCTGCACAGGCCTTTCTTGTGGATGCTTTTGACACAGTTCATATATAGAGTCTTTTTGTCGGCTCTGTGCAGCGTCAGTCCTGCCGGGTTAGTGACCTTGAGCAGGGGACCGGTCAGTTCTCCCAGCCCTGGGCTCAGGTTGATCTCTGGAAAAGGGTCTGCTGGGTCTGGAGAAGCCTTCCCGTCACTATAGTCTTTTATTATTCTCTTTTCCTTCCCCGATAGCCTCTGGCTCCACAGCTCCAGAATCCTCTCAGCCACTCGAGCGGAGGTCAGACCCAGCAGCAAGCCCAGGGCTCGGGCATCACTCAGCGCCGGCCCCACTGCATCCACCAGTTGCTGCAAGCACAGGGTTCTGGACCTGCAGAGCGCCACCATCAGGCTGGGTGTGCTGCTGCTGCTGACGTCCAGCCTGGCTCTGTAAATCAAAGGCTCCTTCAACAACCAGTGCAGAGAGTCTGACATTGGACACCTTTTATGATTAAAAAGGGCCCAAGACTTAAAAACACCCTGATAAAATGGAGGCAGCCCATTTAACTTAAAAAAATTAGAATCAGTTAAAAACAGAGCAGCATCCAGCCCCAGGTTATTTACATGTCTGAGAATGCAGCTGGTCACATCTCTCCACACCAAATCAGCCAGGCCGGTAAGATATTTTTGTAAAAACTGAAGTCTAAAAGTGGCTGTTCGGCTGGCCAAGTGGACAAGGCCCTGTCCCCCCTCCTCTCTGGATAAAAACAGCACCCCCTGTGGCACCCAGTGTAGACCATCCCAAAGAAAATCTACCATTTCTTTCTGTAGTTTTGCTAAAAGGCCAGAGGGAGGGTCTACACAGGTCAGACGGTGCCACAATTGGGATGCTACAAGGTTGTTTAAAACCAAAACCCTACCTTTAAAAGACATCTGAGGGAGCAGCCACTTCCACTTGGAAAGCTTTCCCTGAATCTTTTCTGTGACGTTCTCCCAGTTCTTCTGGACAATAATTTCTTTTCCTACAAACACGCCTAGATATTTCAGGCCGTCAGTTCTCCAGGTGAGGCTCTGGGGAAGAACTGGGAGACCGCCACGCCACTCCCCGACAGCGAGGGCCTCACTTTTCTTCCAATTTACCTTCGCTGCCGATGTTACACTAAAACTATCTACTATATCTGTTAAAATGTCCGCATCTCTCTGGCTTTTAATAAAAACAATAATATCATCTGCGTATGCGGATAAAACAAATCTGCTATTAAAACCAGGTAAAACCAGACCTTGTAGGTTGGAGCGTATTTTGCAGAGGAGAGGTTCCAGGGAGAGCGCATAGAGCATCCCCGACAGAGCACAGCCCTGCCGGACCCCTCTACACACTCTAAAAGGAGCACACAGAGTACCATTAAACTTCAGCACACTCTCAACTTCACTGTACAACACCTTGATCTTGCCTATGAAACCAGCGCTGAACCCAAACTTCTCCATTACTTTCCAGAGGAAGTTGTGCTCAACGCGGTCAAAAGCCTTTTCCTGGTCTAGAGAAATCAGACCAGTATCAAAGCCCAATGAGCTGGAGACCTCCAAAACATCTCGAATTAGGTAGACATTGTCTACCATGGACCTGCCGGGCACACAGTAGGTCTGGTCCCGGTGGATGACCTGCTCCATAGCCCCCCCCAGCCTGGTGGCCAGAGCTTTGGACAGAAGCTTGTAATCCACACACAGCAAAGACACAGGGCGCCAGTTTCCGATGTCCTGCAGGTTTCCTTTCTTGGGCAGGAGCGTTATCACGGCCCTGCGGCAGGACATCGGCATGGAACCAGAGGCCAGACTCTCGTTAAAAACATCTAAAAGATCTGTT
Organism: Cottoperca gobio; assembly: GCF_900634415.1. Lineage (NCBI taxonomy): Eukaryota > Metazoa > Chordata > Actinopteri > Perciformes > Bovichtidae > Cottoperca > Cottoperca gobio. The sequence continues at coordinate 1,677,680 of NC_041369.1, read as the reverse complement.
GCTAAAATGTCCCAATATGCTTTAAAAAACTCAACAGTGAGGCCGTCGATGCCGGGAGCCCGCCGTCCTTGCATTTTTTGCAGAGCAGCCTGTAGCTCCCGTGTGGTCAACAGCCCCTCCAGCTGTGAGTTGGTTTCCTCTGCTACCTGAGGTAGTCCCCCTAAAAACCCCTCTAAAAACGTTTCCTCCCCCTCATACTCACTCGAGTATAGGGAGGAATAAAAACTCACAGCCCGTGTTCTGATCTGGCTTGGTTCCGTTATCTCTTGCCCTGTGACTGAGAGCAGTGAGTGGATTACCCTCTTCTGTCCGTTCTTCTTCTCCAGGCCGAAGAAGAAACTGGATGGAGCATCCATTTCGGTGGCGTTTTGGAACCGGGACCGGACCAGTGCGCCCTGGACTTTAAACTCTAGCAGGTCGGCTAATGCCATTTTTTTTACTTTGAGGATTTCAATATATCCTCGATCTCCTGTGGACTCACTTATTTGTTCTAGTTCCACTATATCACCCTCCAGGTCTTTCATAGATCTGGTGATGTCATGTGTGACATTGAGGGTGTGCTGCTGACAAAGCATTTTTATTTCAGTCTTACCATGGTCCCACCACTGCCTAAGACTGTTAAAATCACTCTTCCTCTGCCTAAAAACACTCCAGAAATAAATAAAAGCTTCTCTAAAATTTTTAT